>NW_024096781.1:155000-158715 GCF_016545835.1 Crotalus tigris | reverse complement strand
AACACCATATGTAAAATGTCTAGTTACGTGACCAATAGCTTTTATGAGTGCCACATTATGAGGAAGCTGCACAAGCATTTGTTAAGAAACTGCACACTGAATACACACTTACGTACACACAGAAAGATACAGACCCAAAACCACAACATGAAGCATACGTTCAAGGGCAGTTCTTGACCTTGAAACAGCACTAATACTTACTACAGTGCACATGTATACATATATACACACACACATTACAAATTTTGAATTGTAATATATTCATGTAAAAATGGGGCTGTCATCTCAAGCTTCAAGTTAGAAAGTTATTACTTTTAATACGCCACTACCTCAGGCCCATACAGTTATGTAAAAGAAAAATAACCTTGTGTGACAGTTTAACATTGATCGATGGGCCTGCCAAACGCAAAGAGATAAATAAGCAGGTGATGAATAAACAGCACTTCAAGTAAAGACATTACGCTGCATGCATAAAACGACGCCAGGCACCTAGGAGCTGTGGGTGGCCGAAGGTTAGCCATTTCATGCCCACTCAGTAAAGCAGACTTAATCGCTTCCAATATTTTCCGTTAAAAAGCACGCTTAATGAGCCAATTTCACAAGCCCAGAGAAACTGATTATTATCTCTGAGTTCCAACAGAGCTGGTTGTTTTCCAAGAACCGGGTTTTCCTTGACGGGATAAAAACCTTTTTTTAAAAAATGGCAAGGAAACAAGGTGGAGGAGACATAGGCCTAGCAAGAGCATTGGGCACTAGGTGGCACCGTTGCTCTGCCAACTGAAAATGGAATTTAGCCATAAACAAGCACACTGAGAGGTTGAATCCAAAATAAATGGTCTGTAAATTTTAAAAAAAGAGGTTGAAGAAAGAACCTTTCTCAGTGACATGTATAAGATTCAGATGCAAATCTCAGTTTCATCTGTAAAAAAGATTATGCTCATAAAATTCCACATTTTTAAACCTGAAAATAATTTCAGTTCTGACAAAGTTTAATTAATTTGTTCCTTTGACAGAGATGGGTGTCCTGGTATCTAGTCCAATCATAAAGGAAATTCCTCAGATCAGTATTTTAAGATAGCTTCTCTTAACTCCTTGATGAAAATATGAGAGGGAGGAGGTATCAGTATGTAGAAGATTTTCAGGGACTTTGGACCACTGTTTCCTCATCACAGAATGAAAAATCTCTATCCATTTAAATTAGTATTAAATCCAGATATGTGATATCTGAACGTTCATTATATCAAAATTCTTTTAAACTAAAATTATGACCAAAATGTTGCCTCAAGAGAAATGTTAAATTCATTCCCTTGGTTTCTTTTTCAAGTAAAGCATTTGAAAAAGTTCAAAAAAATCTAGGCAAGTTTCAATAAGGTAGTCTCCATTCTCCATATGCCTGCCTAAAATGTTTCTCACTGGTGCCTTATATATTGGAAAAATTGTCTCAAGATCAGACCAACTCACATGAAAGGGATGGTCATGCATCAGAGGGTGTGGAGAAGAGATAAAGACAGAGAAAAGGGCGGAAATATAACTATTCTTGAAATGGTAGTGTTCCATTCTAATTCAGAATACCCTTATTAGTAACTCAAGACAAGCTTCTGGCTGTCATCCAGCCTCAGGACAATAAAACTTTACAAGACTCCCTGAAAAAACACAATCTAAGTTTTAAAAGGTATCTCAAGACTCAACAGATGCATTCCAGTTAGGGAGTTTGGTCTTTTGCTTGCTAGAATGCTTCTTATCCCATCTAAGTCCAGACTTTTTCTTCTGGATGACTGATGTATTTCCAAAACAAGCCATTTTTATTTTCTAAGATTGTGTATGAGATCTTTATGAGGCTTAGACATAAAGGCAGTAATAGAAATTAGCCGTTTGCAGCATACCAGTTTATCATTAAAAAATCCTCCTTAATCTAAAGGGGAAAAAATCAGGTGGAGCAGAGAATCCAGCAAGGAAAAAGGAATCTTTCTCAAGCATTCTCAGAATGTGAAATAAATTCTACTTATTTATTTATGTAACTGTACAATTCGTGCAAAAGTTTCATACTGATTTTCCAAAGCATTTTATTGAATATCAAAAGCAGATAACCCCAAATCTTCTGGCTTCATATTTAAATTTCTAAAGTGCTCAGCAATTATATGTTACATAGCTTAATAGAGGAGGGGGAGTGAAAGAAAGCATTGGGCTGAGTTAATAATTGCTGTTCTAGATTCTGCATCTCCCCCAATTATTCCCATTTAGGTGTAGAACCAGGGCATGGTATTAATTGCATTTTGGAATCATACAGCTACAAACTCTGCATCAAATTGTAACTCACTGAGCTTCTGTATTATAAAACACTGAACTTCTGTATTTTGGCAAGATCTTTATTTTTTGCCTTTATTTACTAATTTCTGAGATTATAAATATAGCTCACTTTACACTACAAGTAATTTTGAAACAGGTACAGTCAACCAGTCAATCACAGGTGGAAATATTTTTGGCCTCTATCAGTAGGTGTTCATGTTTAACCTCTATAATTGTCCCCATATATTTATAAAGATCTCAGAAAATATCTAATGGTCATTTAGATTTAATTCGCAAGAGTCCAAATCAGATTTTTTTTTTTAGGAAAACATAATAAGGAAGTGGATGCATATTGGCCATTCTCGTGGAGCTAACTGGAAGTCATCCACTCCTCTAATTTAATATACTAATTACTAATAGTTAATAAGCATCAAACATGATTAATTATGCATTTACTGAGAAAAAGGATAACATCCTTCAGAGCAATAAAAGAAGCATGGTTTGAAAGAGAAAAAGAGGCCTCCACATTAGGGAACTGTTGCATCTTATGGACAAATGGTTAAACAGCTCCCTCCAGCTACAAAGTTCTATTGGAAGAGTATTAAAAACCCACATAAGGTTATTGTCACTAGATACAGTTAGTCAATTGCTACTTAGGAGTTGAATCGCCCAGCAAATAAACCTCAGCATATAATTAACTCCTCTATTTAAAAAAATCAGATGGAAGCAAACTGTTGTTGGGTTCTAAATGAGTATGTGAGTTAATTAATTTTTTATGAATATTCATTGAAAAACATGCATGATTTCCAAACTTAGCTCTTCAATTACTAATTAGCTAACTAAATAACTTTCCTGCCTATCAATCCCTCAGGAGGAAAGGACTTAAAAGATGGACCACTCAGATGTAGGTTTCAAAAACAAAAAAAGGATAAGAGATAAGGAATTTAAAACTAAAGAAAGGGAGCACAAACAAGTTTGTAATAAATTGTTTCTTTGACTTTTGATGTTCAGTGTGTGAATTCTCAAAAAGTAACAGAGGTACACAAGAGAAAATGTTGCTTCAATTGTGGTTTCTGCACTTCGCAGACATTGTTGAAGAGACAACCATTTCCTATGTGGAAAAGAGGCTTATCTTGTTGTGTGTGAAGATAATTGTCTTCAAAACAACCAATAAAGCATCGAGTAAATTCTAGTCTTCTTGTCAGCCCCACAAGGTAGATCAGATCAAGAAGCCAATGTCATATACAGTAGGTCAGGTTATTATTGTAACAGATATAATGACAGAATCTTGTAAGTTTAAATGTGTTTTCCACTCTCTCTTGCTTTATTTTCAATGTAAACTAGAAAGTGGCCTGTCTGAGACATTTTCCCAAATTAGTACCTTGGCTCAAATCCTGCTTATCTGACCACTGCCTTGATAGTGCTCTTT
>NW_024096781.1:0-150000 GCF_016545835.1 Crotalus tigris | reverse complement strand
TAGAGAAATACTTGCCTTTGTTGTCAGCTTTCATACATTACTAATTTATCTTTCCCTTCATTTCTCACCTCTTTACTTATACTATTTATAATGTTTAACATTCAAATTGTACATTAAAAACTCTACTATTTTCCCTTCTCATTTCCACAGCTTCCTTTTTGTTTCTCAGTCTAGTCTGTCTTTCCTCTATGGGATTATATTTTCCTATTACTTTTTCACTGAGTTACATTCTTGATTTTACAATTTACACTAGCTGACTATATATTTCTGGGTTGTTATGGAGCAGGAAGGACAAAGCATACATGTTGCTGGCTGTCTTTGCCTTAAAGTTTATTAAACATGTTAATTGAAAAAAGAGAGAATAGCTTTCCAATTCAAAAAGAATAAAATTGTTGACAAATATAAAGGGCAATTTAAAATATGCAAGACACATTGTAAAATAATAAAAAATAATCACCCCTTAGGATGTGAAATTAACAACAACGAGATAAGAAGTAGAGGGAAATTATTATTACCATCCTCCTCATTATTTAAAGAGATAGCCATTCTGGAGACCCTTGAAGACAATATGAGCTTAGATGGCAAACAAGCATTCTGAATAGGTAAATGAAGAAACTGTTGTGCTTTCAGACTCCTATGAGTCTGGGTATTGAACTGAAAGACAGATTCAGAGAATTTCAACTATATTTTACAAGATATGCCACTGAGAGAAATGTAAGTGCTCCAATTTTAAGGCAGCACAACAACAGGAACATTGTTTTTCAAAAAACACTGGTTTATTTTTGTGAAATGACAAAAATGGATAGAATATTGAGCAAAACAGTGAAACATAATGAATAAACAAATGATATGACATATGAAGAACAAGCATAAAAGAGGAAAAAAATCAGATTACATTAAACTATAATGAGCTAAGCTTGCAGCAGTCAACAAGCTATTCAGTATTATAAGGCTAGGAGCTAGTTCTCAGCCCCGATATATTAACTGAAAGAGGTGGCTTTCCAAATTAACATTAATGAAGTCTCATGTCTCATGTCAAAGCAAACAAAGAGAGAAACAACAATCAAAACTTTTGAATGTTGTACTATTTGTAACAATAAAATCTGTTTTAAAGTGCTGCAAATCCTTGAATGTTAACATTGTCAACTTCTACATCTACAGAAAATAGGAACCATGACTAATTTTTGCTTAAAATTCTCAGAGTACATTTTATTATTTTGCATAGAAACTGCACTTCTTGTTTCTGGATACTTCATGATAATTTCACTGAATGCTCCAGAACAGCATCAAACATAGATATATGATAGTTTAATTGTTCTTGAGAAAGAGACCTCAATATCCTTCAAACTTGTCTGTTTTTTTTTTAAGAGTTAGCTGATGCTCCTTCGCAAGGTTTGTAGTATTTCAAGAATTTTGAGCAGATATTATTTCTCATGTTTTCTTTCATGCTGGTAATGCTATCCACTCATATCATTACTGGAGCCTCTTCTTGGCAGTTCCTTCAAATTTAAAAAAGAAAGAAAGAAAGAAAGAAAGAAAGAAAGAAAGAAAGAAAGAAAGAAAGAAAGAATCCTCAGATTTCTGACTAACTGCATACTAGTCAAATTTCTTAGGTATCTCCACCTACTTATGACAGGAATTAATTCCAGTCTTAGCACTTCATAAATTCAATACTCAGGCAGAGTTCTGCTATTGTTTTCTTCTATAAAGCTGCCACAATTGTCCCTAACCACACTTATTCTATATTTTTATACAGCCGCAACAGCATGTTTCACAGTCAGGATTATTCTCCACATTGTTGTCTGCAGTCAAAGTCACTCAAAGAATTCTTATAGTCCTAGGCGAAACATATATAACAGCTTCCTTACAATAATGGCTGAGAATCCCAGCATTTCTCACCTAAAATAAGTAGTTAAAATAGGATAGGGTTTTTTGTATGTGTATGAAAAAAGTTGAAATAAAACTTTTTTAAAAGTTCAAGTGAGAAATGGGGAAAAGATTGAAAAGGACTCCCCTACCGTCTAACAATATTAAAGTCAGCCTCAAATTTACAAGCGTACTCAGCCACATCAAACACGCTAGCTTCAAACACATGGACCGGCTTCAAACCCGACAACTTCAAACCCAAAAGCTTCAAACACACGCGGCAGCTTCAAATGTGGCAGCTTCAAACATCCTTATGGCAGCCATTTTGCTCACGCTCAAAAGAGCATAACCTTAAACACCTTAGGCAGACACCTTTTCCACTAGGCTACACAGAGTCTTTGTTATAAGAAAAGAATTATTGGAATTTGTCGACGTTAAATTAGCCCATAGAGGGAGCTCACATCGTCCCACAAATGTACAATAATTGGAACATACTGTAATTTAAAACATATTTCTATTAAGATCTCTATAGAGAGGCTATGAGAGGTCAACTCTGAGAATTTCTTGCTTCATATCAACCTCTGAATGCCCATAAAATTTAATTCAAATTAGACCCCATTGGCCATGTACTTTGTAGTTTCACCCAGAAGAGGAGAATTTGGTTGTATATACTTCAAGATAAATCTCACTTCTTATCATTATTATTTGCATGTAATGCTGGAACATGCAAAATCCAAGACTACAATAAGAATAAAGTTATAGTAATTGGGATTGCCATGACAATGCTCTTGATCCATTGTTAAAGTTTCTCTAGCACAGCTCTTTCTACAGCTTCCCTGGTCTAGCTTTTTTTTATCTTGCCATGCCCTATATTGCAAGCTGAGTTTTATTTATGTATGTGTGTGTGTGTGTGTGTGTGTGTGTGTGTATTTGTTTTCTGAGGTTTTTGCGGGTGTTTGATTTTATATAAATTTTATATATATATAAATTTAACAAATGCAATATTTTTTACAGAATCTACAGATTCTGAAGATACCTGGGAAAGACAGCAACATGGGAAACAAAATATAGCATCAGAACAATAGAAGTCCTTAAACAAAGGTTTAAATAACAATTAAACAAATTAAAATAGTTAATAACATGAAATATTTAAAATAGTTAATAAACAAATGAAATAAAATACAAATATAATGCCATACAAAGAATTTTATGCTCATCTGAAAATTATTATGGAATGCATAATAAATCCATTTTGTGGCAAGAGTAAAGAGAATTACAAGCACCACTGTTTATATCTTTATGGACATGGAATGACTTCCTGCAATGACACACATCATATTAAAACATCACTAAAAATTTGAATTAGTTATGTATTTTCAAGTGCCTTCCTTTTTTTTCCCCACCCTTCAGTGTAAATGGCTTTCTGTTTCTTTATTTCCCACATTTATTGAAGAGATATGAATATTTGAGTTTGGCTTGAAAGTATCTCAAAGTGCCACAAGAATAAATGACATTTGAATATATGGGGAGTATGAACGGTGAAAGTTTCTAAAAGTAAAAGATGCTATAGGGATTGACCTTCAAATCTATTAACAATAAAAAGTAAGGAAAAAGGGAAAAAAAACACAAAGAACTTCCCAGTTTAATATGATATAAAATTTAAAAGTCAAAAGTGTAGTCATCAGATATAAAAAAGAGACTATTGTTTCAATCTTATGAATAGTGCTGCTTACTTTAGGTGTATACAAAATTTTCACAGTTTTTCTCCCTTTTGGGCATGGACAATATTTTTTCCTATCTCTCTAACTACATTATTTCAAAATATTTGGTTGCTTTAAAATTTGGTTGCTTTAAAATTCTGCATTCAAGTCAACATACCCAATTGTCATGGTTTTCATTTTCATATATTTTCCCTATTCTGGGCTAGTATTCCCAATATTTTACTTTGCTCTCACAGCTTTCTGCCTCTTTTGTTCCCTTCACTGTTTAATTTGATTTTATTTAAAGATGTAACAGCACTCTGAGTGCCACGAAATAGATAGATTTCCATCCTTTTTCTTGTGAGACCATTAATTCAAAATAATCCAGTTATGAATTCTCTATATCATTTTCCAATAATAGAAATAATGATTGTTTATTCAGTTCCAAAATATACTTTTACAACTATCAGACTGCATTTTAAAGTTTGTATTGGAGAAGGAAAATAGTCTAAAAATAAAATAAATTAAAATAGTAAAAATGAATGTTTATTTTGCAACAATTAAAGTAATCTTCCTTCCTTCCTATTTTTAAAGTCAAAATGAAAGAGGCATGAAGACAAAATTTTAAAAATCAGCAGGTAGATAAAATATTCTCTTATTGGATTTTAATGAGTAATTCCTTTTTTGTTGTTATTGTTTAAAGATATTTAAATGTTCAAACATAAAGAAACCAGTTTAAGATGTCTGTACTTTTTTCTGTTTATGACATGTTGTTTTTCTATTTGGGTAAATTATTGGATGAAGAATACTGTTTCCACTATGATTACCAACATCATCACCAATATTATATAAAATATATAGCAACTTACAATCTAGGAAATATGATATAAAAGAAATGGATGTTATGGAAAGAAAATAATTGAAAAAAATAAAAAATGGGTAATTGTCTACAGGAGGCATATGTTCTGTGAGAAAATATCTTAAACAAAATAATATAATTTCATCTTTCTTCTTGATAAGTAGTTGTCACTGGAATAGATGATATCAGATCCTAATAATGTCCTGCTAGTATTTAAATGGCAAAGCATATATAACATATATTAGCTGCATATATGTTAGAATTTACCAATCAGATCTTCCCATAATATTTATTTGTTTGTTTACCTTGTTTCTATTATAGTATAGTAATATTTCTAGTAGTATTATTCTAGTAATTATTACTAGATGAAGATCTAAGGATGACCACATTTATTCTTGAGTAAGCAGATGTTTCATACAATAAAAAGATTTTTGAATTGTTAGGATTAAACTATATACTGTAAGTTGTTGCTACCAAAATTATGCAGTACATGAAAAAAATGAAAAATCCCTGAAATTGAACTAGCCATTCTTATAATATTACTTTATCTTTACAATTTCAAATGAAGTTGACATTTTTCAGTCTAATTTTGTTGGGATTGATGGAATGGTAGAATAGGCTTTCTTTATATATATTTATGTTTGTTTATAACTTCATGGTTTTACATAAAGTTATATCAAAGCAGCAATACTGATACAGTTCCAAGGTCACAATAAACAACAGACAAAAGGAATTGGACATTGAGTAATTAACAAGGCTTGTCCTATAATTATAGGCAGAAATGTTTGTTGGGCATTCTCATTATAATATCGGTTAGTGTTACATTAGTGCTGTCTACATACTTTAAAAATAATCTATGCATCCAGAGAAAACCATAGATTCTACAATCAGAAAGCCAGGTAGTGAGTGAGTTCATGAAATAAGAACAAGAAACAAAACTCTTCAGAGAGATTTCTTGGTCACTGTCAGGGGCATATTAAGAAACCCTTTCCATTTATTTTTTGAAGTGTCAGATAAAACCCATTTTCAAAATTAATACAGTTTTACTAGTTATTTTGTGATCCAGCCATGTAACTCTTAACATCAGAATTCATGAGAAGCAATCCTCATTTCTCCATTCTCAGGATTTCCATACAATTCTCTTCCCCTTTTTTATTTCTAACCATTTTTTGAGATGCGAGACTATAGAAATCAAATAATAAATTTATGAATGATAGATAAATAAATAAATTGCTCCTCCTCTAAGCTTCCTATTTCATGCTTTCCTTTGTGATGCTGTAGAATTCATTTCTTCATTCCTTCTGACTATTCAGCTTCAAATAAAATTCCAATGATGAATTTACTTTAATCAATGTGCTTAGTATTTTAGGTGGTTCGTTATTCTAAGACTATATCTATGGAAGGGTGGGAAAGGGATTAACTAAAGGACTTCAGGGAGAATTGTCTGTTCCTCAAGAAGAGCCATCTTCAGAGCCACAAAGACAGGCAAGTTAAAAATGCTTAGTTCCTTCATCCTCTAAGCATCTTTAAATGTGCCATTTAATCTTTCCCTTTATTCCTTGGAGAAAAGATCTAATTTTATGGAATGGTGCTTGCAGGGTTTTTGTATGCAATTTTCAGATCTTATTCATTAAAACAATAAGTAAAATGTTGATCATTTACACATTTTCCTGAGTTCTGTCAGAATTTTTTATCACACTAAAAATAGAAAGCAGTGTAGAAAGTTATGAAATATTGATGCCTGAGCAACATATCTCCTTAAAATTAAAAATGAACAAGTAAACAAACTATGGATGTAAAATCTAAATGTGTAATCAAATAGCAAAGCTGCAATGCTTTCATCCTCATGTATTTGAAATTACTGGCTAATCCTGAATATTTTTATTGGTATGTGGAAAAGACCTTGGGAGACGGGGCAAAAAGATGCTGCCTAAAGAATGGACAGATAAGAGAAGGCATAGCTTGCAGCTGCATAATGGGAGGAGCAAGAGATTTCTCAGACTGTAAAAAAGATGGTGGGAGATTTCAGACTTGCATGATTCTGTTAATGTAGCCTTACAATAAAGTAGCATGTGCTTATCTCCTTGTGTTTCCTCTCTGGTCAACCTGGTAAGACTGATAATATTTTAGCTTTTTAAGTCTACAGGCCTCTAAAGTTTTATCTATGTGTAAGTTTAAATGGAGTTTATACAAGAGATTTTTTATGTGATTGTTTTGTGTGAAAATATCTTCTTATAACTTTTTAAGGTAGAAGAGGAGTTGGAGGAAGTGGAAGAGGGGAAAGTGTTCCTTGGGGATTGCTTTCAGTTTAGCCATAGAAATACTGTATTCCAACATCTTTTTCATATGCCACAAAGTTGCATACTTTTGCCCTTTTTGTATGACATAACTCACATACCAAACAGGCAGAACTTGTAATACAACAGTGTAACTCTGCTTTTATTGTTTTCCCCCTTGTCCATCCTCCGCAGATGCCCTGTGATTATTTTAATGAAGTGAATAGTAGAACAGACAGCAATTTTTAAAAACAAGACAGGTCAATGGTCAGTAATTTCTGAACATATTATTTCCCTTTACAAAAATCAAGGTCAAAGGGAATTCAATCGATTGTGCTATTTTCAGATTTCATGTATTTCATTGGCAGAAAAGAGATGCCTTCCTCCTAGTTATTTTTCTACCCACTGCATTTTACACCTTCCTCCTTCACCCTAAGGTTTTACTTTTATCAACTCTTATTCTCTGTTAATTTAAAGAAAATCTATTTAGAATATTAATCTAAGTATTTCATGGCTGAAAAATTTCATGTAATGTTTTTGTTTCTTATGGGCAGTTTGGTTCAGGAGAGCAGATTCATGCTTCTTGCTTCAAAAAGTAGCATTGAATGGCATACCTGAACATCCAAAATTCTTCCCAGCTCATACCAGGCTGTTACCTAACTTTCACAGGGTCTTGTGATTTCTTGGCAGTTCATATCTCATCCAGTTATAGGTGATGAAATGAAAAAGCTGTTTTAACTTCAGCCTCACACCAATTTACACACGCAGTGAAAATGGAATGTGTACCAGTATATCACATACACTAATGTGGAGAGAAGCTCAGTGTCACAAAGTGGCTTCTTTGCAGGAATTATCCAACAGTTAAGATGACCTTTTTTCTTTAAAAAAATGTTTTCTCTAGATGAAATTTGGAAAATAAATAATTTTGCATCTCTTTTTGAACGTTTAGTGCCAGCTGTGGTTGCAGTTATATCTTGGAGCCCTGTGAAATCTTTTTCCTGTAATATTAGCTGACCACAGTGAATAACTATGAAGCCCTTGTTTTACCATACTAAGTAAAGTGGCATAATTTGCCAATACAGTTTTCTCCCTTTCCATATAGATTTCAGATTGCCCTCATAATCTCTTGTGCTAAAACCTGCATTTTCTTATGTCAATTTTCTTGTCCTATATACAGCTCCTAGTGTGAAGAGGTTCAGTACTTACAATCTAGCTGCAGACTGTGTAAAATAAGAGATAGAAGATGAGGT
Organism: Crotalus tigris; assembly: GCF_016545835.1. NCBI lineage: Eukaryota > Metazoa > Chordata > Lepidosauria > Squamata > Viperidae > Crotalus > Crotalus tigris. The sequence goes on along the minus strand of NW_024096781.1, from coordinate 142,049 downwards.
ACAAAAGGCATGGTGACCTTGACAGATCTTACTGTTATTAAGAAGCATTTCCTAGTGAAAAAGATTTAAGGGTAAAAGAAACTTGAATTTCTGACTTTTTTTTTTGCAGCTTTTGTTCTTTTTGTTAGCTTTTTTTAAAAAAAGTATCTTCCTGTATATATCAACCTACTTACTGATCAATCTACCATTTTAATTCTTTATTAAATGGCAAATGACAGGCATTTACTTATATCTGAAATCTCAAGCACCAACTCCATCTGACAAAGTGGATTTTTTAATACAGTATGATCTCCCTTGGGATGTTTGTTCATATTAAAAATATTTTGTGGGAAACAGGGTCAGAGCATAAGTTTCTCTGAGGTGATTTCATGGGAACATGTAATAACAATTTTTATCTGAGGCAGATATTACTATTATTTAATGTTACTTGTATTACTTTAATTATTTGCTATTTTAGGACGTTATTGCTATACTGCCTGATCTATAAGTTGTCCTGGGAGGATGAATATCATGAAAAGTAGGATAACAGTCTAAAACAATAGCAATAAATGTTTACCATTGTTCTTTCCTTCCAATGCTACAAACGAATTTGGCTGAAGCCATTTCCACTTTGTTTTCGGTTGCCACAGAATTGGGAGGAGGGATGTTTAAGTTTAGACAAAACAATAAATTGTCCTGTGGGAACCAAGTTCATTGCTGCCTGAATTTTGGTAGGCTGGAGCTTCCGTTAGAAAACCTGCTGAAGTAATTAATTGGGGAATGTGATTTATTTATTTATTTTTAAATATATTTTATTTGGTTTTTAATTTTAACAAAAAGTACTTAAGACACACCGTGGTGTTTGGGTAAACAAACATTCCAAGGTAAAAAACATACAAAAACAGCTCAACTTAATACATTCACTATCATCTCTCTATTTCTCACAGATAACATAATAGATTTAATATATTCCATTTCTAGCTTAAATTTCTATTACTACTCCACCTGTTTTAAAGCTTTATCAATTTAGAATTACCATAATCAAATATTGTTTTACATCAACAAATTATCACTTCAAATATCTCTACCAAGTGTATTGAAGTTCTTAATCTCTCTCAGCCCTCTTTTTATCACCAATCTCATTCGTTTCTTCTTCCAATGATAACTAATTCTAACTCTAGATCATTATCCTTAAAACAATCCTTAAAATCAGCATTGCCTTTTACTCCATTAAACATTTTTAAATTTCTTTTTCAGTCTAATTCTGGGTTTCTTTCTATGCCACCCGGGCTTCCATAAAAGCGCTTCCCTTTCAACCAGTAAATCCATTCTTGATGCTTGTAGTAATCTTTGGGAAAATGTACGCCCCTTCCTCTGCAATAAACATATTTTTTCCCCTTTCAACCAATAGGTCAATTCTTGTTGCTTGTAATAATCTTTGAGAAAATAGAAATCTCTTCCTCTGCAGTAAATGTCTTTTTCTGTCCTCCTTGCAATGTAGTTGCTTTGTATTTTGAGGTCTTAGTCTTTGCTTCTTCTGGTTCTCTAAGTTGCTGAAGAAAGGATTGTCAGATGAAATAAATTCCACTTCTATCTCTGTAGATTCCTCTTCTGGTACATTTTGATTTATGCCATAGTCAGTTGTAACCTGGACATCAGTTTGAACAAGTGTAGTAGAGTCTCTGGATGTTAATTCTAAACTACAGTTTTTGAATGTAGCACAAATTTCTGCAGTGGCCTCATAAATCTTTTCCAATATAAGTGCACAGTTCAGTTGTATCAGAGGTTTCTCCATTTTAATACTAATGCTTAAAAGAAAATCTCTTTTTCTTTTTTGTAGAGGCTTTGTTTAATGCAGAAACATCCACCCCCACAGCTTCACAGGTGCACAGCTTATCTTTAGTGTTTTGTAATTCAGTAGAAAAATAAGCAAAGTTGCAGTATTAAATTTTTGCCACTAGATACCCTCAGTGAATTAAGAAAGTCTTTTCCAAAAATCAATTCCTTTTTTCTATCCTTTAAAGTAATATATATATATATATATATATATATATATATATATATATATATATATATATATATATATATATATATATATATATTCAATAATGATGGTGAAAATGCGACTCCCGGGCATAATTATAAATGAAATGAATAAAGCGCGTTCACCAGGAGAGTTTAAAGTTAAAATACTTTAATTAAAGTATTTTACTATATTAAAAGGTTGCCAAGCTTTCGTTGGGAAAACTCCCCAACATCTTCAGGGCTGAGAGACCGTTTCTAACAAGGTGATTCAAACGGGTTCCATGGTGAACGCGCTTTATTCATTCAATTTATATATATATATATATATATATATATATATATATATATATATATATATATATATATATATAAAATATATTATATAATATAATATATAATATATATATATATATATAAAATAACAAAATAATCAAACACCAGGAAGTTATAAAACTATAAAAAGTTTTAATAGAATAAAACCAAACTTTCGCTGGCTTCTGCCAGCATCATCAGGGTAGCGTCCAGTCGATGGGAGAAGCTATTTATAAATATGGCATTCTTTGCGCCCGGTTTCTTGACCTCGTCATGGGTCCCAGCCAATCCACATGCGTTTTGATTGTAGTTTCTGTATTGCAAGCTGTAATTTCCTCACTCTCCTTGCTTGTGCCGATACCACCGCTCTTCCTCCCTTCTTCGTATGACTGTAAGTCGGGGGAACTCTTTAATTCTACGTAGTTAAATGTGCACTGTCTGTGTTTATGTTGTTTATTCCCCTCATCCTCCCTCTTAGTATTCTCTATTTTCGTTCTCCTCCCCCTATCTCCCTGTCTACGATCCTCCTTCACAACTACATCCTCATTGTTTGTCCTCGTAACCCAGGATTCCATTGTGTTCGTATCATCCTGTTTCCCGATCTTTCGTATCGCTTTGTTAACTCCCCTTTCTATTTTCTCTTCAACGGGGGTAATTTTAACATCCTCCCTGGAGTTCGTGGCATCCACAAGTTGATTGTTAACCCCTTCTCCCGAGGGGGCTGTCCCCTCACTGTTGTTTATACATTCATCCATTACTTGGGGGTGTGCAACCTTCCTTAAAGGGAGAGAGGCGAGGTCCTTGTGATCATGATTTGCATTTCCTTGTACATTCCTACGGGGGGGTCGTTCCTCTCAAATGTCTATGGGAGCATGTGGAGGCTCTAAGATTATAACAAACAGCCTCCCCATCTTCCCGTAGTTCTCCTGCATTCCCAAGGTGAGAGCAGCTCAATAGGGAAATGTCATGGGCGGAGTTAGTTGCAGAGTTGCCGGTGGAGTTACACATGACATTCCGATCATTCAAATCATGATTATTTAATAGTCCGGAGTCCGTAAACGATCGCTTCTTTGCCAAACTCCTCGCTGTTCCTGGGGAGATCCTTGATTCATCGGCAGTTGGCTCTTGGTTGTCAATACGCTCCTGCGCCCATGGGAGATGAGCATATGTTTCCGCAGGTGGAGGGTTACTCAGCTGCTGATTATTCCCTATCCGGACATTTCCAAGGCTCGTCTCCTCCATCAACCCTCCTTGCTGAAGGCACGTTATAATATTACATTGTTTTCCTCTGGAGGGACGGTCACGCATTGCCCATGCTCTTAATGTTACGTGTGCTGGGCATAGGTCATAGGACCCCGCCTCTCTCCCTTTAAGGAGGGTTGCACACCCCCAAGTAATGGATGAATATATAAACAACAGTGAGGGGACAGTCCCCTCGGGAGAAGGGGTTAACAATCAACTTGTGGGTGTCACGAATTCCAGGGAGGATGTTAAAATTACCCCCGTTGAAGAGAAAATAGAAAGGGGAGTTAACAAAGCGATACGAAAGATCGGGAAACAGGATGATACGAACACAATGGAATCCTGGGCCACTAGGACGAACAATGAGGATGTAGTTGTGAAGGAGGATCATAGACAGAGAGATAGGGGGAGGAGAACGAAAACAGAGAATACTAAGAGGGAGGATGAGGGGAATAAACAACATAAACAACATAAACAACATAAACACAGACAGTGCACATTTAACTACATAGAATTAAAGAGTCCCCCCGACTTACAGTCATACGAAGAAGGGAGGAAGAGCGGTGGTATCGGCACAAGCAAGGAGAGTGAGGAAATTACAGCTTGCAATACAGAAACTACGATCAAAATGCAGGTGGATTGGCTGGGACCCATGACGAGGTCAAGAAGCCGGGCGCAAAGAATGCCACATTTATAAATAGCTTCTCCCATCGACTGGATGCTACCCTGATGATGCTGGCAGAAGCCAGCAAAAGTTTGGTTTTATTCTGGTTTTATTCTATTAAAACTTTTTATAGTTTTATAACTTCCTGGTGTTCATATATTTTGTTATTTAACATGAATCTACCCAGGAATCACCATTTTGCCGAAGCCAGGGAAATAATTCCGAAAGCTCTTACAGGTACACAAACAAAAAAGCAGAAAAGAGAGAAAAACAAGAGAAAAAGTTCTCACCCAGATTCACCACAGGGGCACTTCAAAGCTTAGATGTTGTCTGACTTACAGTCTGAAGCAGCAGGGCGATCAGCCATTTTACTGGCCGATCTTCTTCTCCGTCGGCCTTCGGAGATTAGTCCGGAAAGCTGGAGGAGCCACCGGTCCTCCGCAGCTCAACAGCAGCCTCCTCGACAGAAGTCACACCCTCCAGGGTGACTTTGGACCCATATAAGAGTCCACTGACGGAGGGAAACCTAGCCGATGAGGAGACAAGTCTCCTCGTGCAACTAGTGACGCCGCGAACCGGAACCGGAAGTGGGGACTGTGATTTATGATATATTACTGAGGTGGGAAGTTCAACTTTGTAACATTGTAACCTTTGGGAGGGAACTTCAGTCTTAGTTTCACTTTTGATTGTGCTGATACTTTGTAGCCAAAAAATAAGTTCTTTAAGGAAACCACTTGCGTTTGAGTTCTGTTTTTACTGGTCTCATCTATCGGAACTATGACATTAAACCATGACTCAAATTTATTTTAAAATGTGGGGTCCTGAGCCCTGGTCGCCTACCTAAACCTTTGGGAGAACGACAAAGATTCAGGGAAGACATCAAGATGGAGAAGAAGGGGAAATCAGCCATGAGCCATGGCGTGGTGGTGGCTGATGGGATGCAGGCTACAGCTTAGGCAGAGAGTGGAGCCCCTGTGGCCAGAGAGAGACCTAAAGCCCAGGAGACCCCACCAGAGAAGTTGATGCAGCAAGAAGGAGCATTAACCATTGGAGGGACATGGCGATCGGATGCTGCCCTGCCACAGAAAAGCACTGTGAAGGCTGCAGAAGGTGAGTTCCATTGATCTCATCCCATGGATCTTGTTCACCGGAGCTGAAAAAGGCGAAGTGACTGGCTGCTTGGGATAACCAGGGTACCTGACTGCCATCCACAGTCATTCCGTCAAATGCTTAAGGGAGAGGTGGAGATGTGGGAAGTGGGAAGTGGAGCCAAGCACCTCCCCAGTGATCTCCATGGACGAGAGGACAGGTGTCCCCATGATCGTCCAATGCGAAACCTCAGTCCTGTAGCGATGGCTTGTGCTGCTTCCTCACTATCTAGACCAGCTTTAACTTCAAGCTCAGTGTGCTGGCGGAGTCCTGACCATTACCAACTCCCTGCGAGACTTGACTATTGCTGACACCACGGCAGTCACCCTGACCATCACCAATGCTCTGCCAGCATTGACCTTCACTGATGTTATGCCAGCTCTGACAGTCACCGATGTTATGCCAGCCCTGACTGTCACCGACGCCATGCCAGCCCTGACCAATACCAACATCATGCCAGCCCTGATCATTATTGATGGCCTGCCAGTCCAGGACCCCAGCCAAGGGTTTTACAGGGAGGGGCTTGCAGCGACCCCAGCACCAGGTGCCAGACCTACTGCAAGTTCTCTGGGAGCAGCGACCTGTGGACCCACCCCCCATCAAGCCCACCTTTGATGGAGATCCTGAGAAGCTGTCTTTCTTCCTGAACCAGGTGTGGGTTCACATGAATCGTTATGCCTTCACTTACCCGGATGCAGCCAGAATGGTTGACGCTGTGAAAGGGGAAACAGTGGAGTGGGTGACTGGTCTGCACAAAGAGCAGGCACTAGAGTTGTGGGATTTCAATCTGTTTACACATGGGCTGAGAGCCATATTCGAAGATGAATCCCAAGCCCTATAAGCTGAAAAGGACATCCACAGTTTGAAGCAGAGGGGCCGATCAGCAAAACAATACGTAAGGGAATTCCAAAGAGTGGCTGGACAGATCAGACAGTGGCCTGAGTGATCATTGATTCACTGGTTTGGATCATGATTTGTTCCAAGCCTGCACCTACTGAGGGATCCCTGATCAACTGCATGAATGGTACAGCCTGGCTATAAAACTAGACATCGAAGTGAGCCACTACCAAAAACCTGCAGCATCAGGATCCAGACCAAGGTGAGACCAAGTGAGACGTCAGGTGCCTCAGTGCCCCCTATCTGCAGTGGCTGCTGGGTCCCCTAGAGTATCCACTGAGACCCCAATCAAGTGCTTCAGATGTGAGCAACTTGGGCATTGGGCAGCCAAGTGCCCAGTTCCTTATCCTCCAGCAAAGAACGCACCCACTGCTTCTACAGCACCAAAGAGAAGACCTCAACTAGTGCATGAGAAATCAAATTGGGCCAGTCAGGAGCAAGCAGCACAAGTCACCTCCCCTTCCCAGGGGAAGCCTGAGACTCTGGATGAATGCTGTCCCACCTTTTGCTTTCTCTGAAAGGCTCTGTGTCCTAAGACAGGAGCCCAAATGGATTTACATATTTTAATTGATTCTGGCTGCACCCAACACTTGATCAAACTCCCCAGGATGCTTAAACTAAACATTCATGCCAAATTATTGCCCATACTCATAAGATTCGAACAAGCAGATGGATCTCTTATAGGACGTGCCCTAGCTACTCAGTTGACCAAACCAGTACGTCTAGAGGTGGGGGAGCATTGGGAGTTCATCCATTTTGTAGTGATCCCCAAAATTACAGAGGCAGTAATCTTAGGATTAGCCTGGCTTGATAAGTAGAGCCATGATCTGGTGTGAAAATGGAGTGAGGACTTTAAGATTGGTGACAGGTCCATAACCTCCCATCTCTGCTAGCAGCACAAGTGCAGACCTGGAACAGTCTCTTGAAACCCTACAAAATGTTGCTGACTCCCTGCCTGGGATACAACTCATCCCGAGCGAGTATTGAGATTTAGCTGATGCTTTCAGTGAGACGGAATGTGACATTCTACCTCCCCACCGAATGACTGACTGCGCTATTGAGATTTTGCTGGGAGCTAAACTTCCCAAGCAAAAAATGTACTCGATGACCCCCCATGAACTGAAAGAGCTAAGAGAGTACATTGATAAGAGACAGAGGATTCATCCAGCTGGTAAAATCTTGGGTGGCTGCCCCCATACTTTTTAAAGAAAAGAAGGATGGGTTGCTGAGTTTATGTGTTGATTTTAAAGGGTTAAACACAGTCAGCATGGAGAATATGTATCCCCTCCCTTTAATGAAAGACAGGTTGGCCCATTTGGCAAAAGGAAAAGTTTTTACCAAATTAGATCTAAGAGAGGCGTACTATTGAATGAGAGTTAAAAGAGTGGAAAATGTTTTTTAACTGCCCCTTGGTGACCTTTCAATTCAATGTTATGCCTTTTGGTCTTCAAGAGCCCCCCACCGTATTCATGCAGTTGATCAATCAAGTGCTCCATGATCACTTGTACAAAGGGGTTTTAGACTACCTTGATGACATCCTCATTTACACTGAGACCATGGCAGAGCATATTAAGCTGGTGCGTGAAGTACTCAAAAAACTGTTAAATGCCAAGCTTTATGCAAAACTCTCAAAATGTGAGTTCCATCAAACATGTCTAGACTACCTGGGATACAGAATTTCCAATGAGGGTGTGGAGATGGATCCAGCCAAGTTTAAAGCTGTAATAGAATGGCAACCCCCACAAACCCATAAACAACTTCAAAGTTTTTTGGGATTTGCAAATTTCCGTCTTTTGCTGAAATAACTTTGTCAATTACTGAATTGTTGAAAATGGGAAAAAATGGGAGAAAACCATGACCTTGTCAGCCCTTACCATGATCTATGGAATGCCAAACCACTTTTGAAAACTTGAAAAGACTGTTTGCTGCCGAGCCTATTCTCAAATATCCCAACCCTTCGAGCAGTTCATCATCCAAGCTGACACTAGCAATGTGGCTGTGGGGGCAGTTCTCTTGCACAGGAACCAAAAAGGAGACTTACAACCCTGCGTCTACACTTCCAAGAAATTAAGAGACGCTGAGTGAAGGTGGGTGGTTTGGGAGAAGGAAGCTTTTGGAGTGACGTGGGCCCTGCTAACTTGGTGTCATTGCCTCGAGGGGAGCAAGATGCCTTTTGAAGTATGGACTGATCATAAAAAATTAGAGGCCCTGAAACCCCCCTGTGAGTTATCTCCCAAACAAGTCCTCAGGGTGCAGTATTTTAATTGTTTCGATTTTACACTAAAGTATAACAAAGGCTGATGCCCTATCCAGAATGCCCCAGTATAAAAGTCACCGTGAGAAGATTGTGAACTTCATCATTCCACAATCACAGTCACTCTCTCAGATAACCACAGGGGGGCAACCGCAAGTAAACCCACCTTAACCACATAATCCATTAATAAAAAAACTAAAGGAGGAATTGAAAACCAATTCCTGGTTCCAGGAGAACAAGACCATACTAACTCATCAAGATGGGCTAGCCTGGAAGGGGTCAAAACTGTATTTGCCAGAAACACTCAGAGTTCAAGCACCTCAGCGCAGCCACAATACCAACTAAGTGGGCCATTTTGGATATCTGAAGACTTTACGTTTAGTCCGGAGACAGTTTTGGTTGCCGGGTTTGAAAAAAGATATTGAAAACCATGTAAAAGGCTATGCAATATGTGCAGCCATGAAGAGATGTCCCGGTAAGACCTCTGGATTATTACAACAAGTTGCAGACCCTTCCCAATCCTGAGAAGAGATTGCTATGGACTTTATTGTGGAATTACCAGAAAGAAGGGGAAATATGGTAATATGGACTGTCATAGACCTTTTTTCAAAGCAGGCTCACTTCATAGCCTGTTTTGGTCTCCCTTCTGCAAAGAAGCTAGCCAAAATGTTCCTCAAATATATCTACCAGCTCCACAGACCACCAAAATGGATTATTTCAGATAGGGGGGGTCCAATTTACTGCAAGATTTTGGAGGGACTTCCTTAAACTAATCGGATCCATGCAAGGACTATCATCAGCTTTTCATCCATCTATGAATGGAGCGGCTGAAAAAGTGAATGCAATGGTTGAGCAATACATCAGATGTTATGTTGATTACCAGCAGATGACCTGGGCTGACCTTCTCCCTTTTGCTGAGGTGGCTTATAATAACACAGTGCATAGCAGCACTGGGCTCACTCTTGTCAAGATAGCTACTTTCAAGATAGCTACTATGACCGCAGGACCCTCCCACTTCACAAACCTTAGACCAGTGGGTGACTTCCTGGAAAACTGTTTGGAACAATGCAAAAAAGGCTTTAGGGAAAGCCTCAAAAATTTACAGAAAGCAGGCTGACAAGAAAAGGGCCCCCAGAAGCTGTTTTGGGGTGGGAGGGAAGTCTAGCTCTCTATGAAGTATTTGAGACTCAAATTGCCTAGTAAAAAATCAGGACTGAAGTTCCTTGGACCTTTCCCCATAGTTCAAATTATAAACCCAGTCACAATGGAGTTAAAACTCTCACCTTTTGGTAAAAATCCACCCTGTTTTTCATTGCAATCTATTGAAACCTTTCAGGGAATCCTCTTTAAACCTCCTCCCAAACAAGCACCTGGTCCCCTTGTGGGAGAGAGGGAGACTCATTATGAAATAAAATGAATTCTTAATTCTAGATTGTATAAACAGAAATTACAGTATTTAGTACAGTGGAAAGGATACCCATTATCAGAGGCCACTTGGGTAAAAAGTACTGATGTAAAAGCTGATAGATACATGGATTTTTTGATAAGCACCTAATAAGCCTTGGGGAGATTCCTAACTCTAACTCTTCTTTGACTACAGGATTTCTCTTTTCTTTAGGGGATCTGACTGTCAATGCTACCAACGAATTTTGCTGAAGCCATTTCCACTTCGTTTTCAGTTGCCACAGAATTGGGAGGGGGAAATGTGTACTTTTAAGTTTAGACAAAACAATAAATTATCCTGTGGGAACCAATTTTGGCAGGCTGAAACTTCAGTTAGAAAGCCTGCCAAAGTAGTTAGTTGGGGAATGTGATTTATGACATATTACTGGGATGGGAAGTTTAACTTTGTAACATTGTAACCTTTGGGAGGGAACTTCAGTCCTGGTTTCACTTTTGATCGTGCCGAGACTTTGTAGCCAAATAAATACATTCTTTAAGGAAACCTCTTGCCTTGGAGTTCTGTTTTTATTGGTCTCATCTATCAGAACCGTGATTGACTATTTTAGGCTTTAAAATATAGTAATATCAAGAACAACACAAGTGAAAGGAGAAATACAGTCACACCCACCAGTTCTTCCCTTAATGCTAGCCGTTCATTCTATCCCATATTCAATATCTTTGCACTAAATAGAATATCCCAATACATTTACAAGTGTGTAGAGGAACACTACCCTATCCAAACTTCTGCCTTCCAAATGTGGCTAGCTAGTCTAAGGAAAGGGTTTGCCTCCACCCACCCATCCCTTCTGGGTTGTTCCACCCAGTGTACAAAATTATCAGAAACAGAACAGAAGTAATCCTGCTCTTCTCAACTAAGAGAGAGGAGTTCAAACAGTCAGGTTATCTGAACTGCAAAAATAAAGGTGTCTGCTTCTCCTCCCACATCATCATTTTCACCAATTTAGAGAATGTATTAAGTGGGCCCAAGTGTACAGTAATCAAGTGCAGAGGAACAAAATGATGTGCATGCATATATGAACGAATGCTCTGACAAGTTGTTCATTCTAATTCCTGATCGGGAAATGTTTCATTTAATGAGACAACCATTTATGTATCTGCAGCTGCTAATGTTATGACAGGCAAAGAATTCTCAATAACCAGGAGGCACAGCTTGAACTATAGCTGACCAAGCCAAATGCTTCAACTTCCATGGAAACCAATGAATTTGATGAATTTCTTTTCCCTTCCACTAACTCGCCTTCTCAGTGTCTTCATTTTCAGACTGCAATTCCTCCAGGATTAATTATAAATAGTTATCTACTGATATCTACAATAATACATATTGCTTCCAAGCATGCATCAGTGAGTTCTGTAATAGCTTGTGTATATACTCAAAATGTAAAACAATATACTCATTGATAAAGCTTATGCTATACATTTCTGTGCTGGTTCTTCAATTTAATGATGCAATCGGACAGAAGTATAGCAAATGGGAGATAATGGATTCACATTGAACATGTGCAGAAGAAAATTAAAAACCAGGCTGAAAGCAAGGATGTAACTCTTTGGATTAAGGAAGTGCTTTAAAAAAAATCTACTCCACAATATTATCCATTTTCATACTTCTTTATTTAATTCATTCGTGAAAGATACAAGTAGACATATTTGCCTTTTCCACAAGAAAATAAAACTTAAATTCATCTCTTTTTACTTCCCTTAATATTTGAGAATACAACAGAAAATATTTCAATCTCTTGAGGCTATGGAAACCTCTTTCTTTTCTGCTTTCTGTAGAAGAAGGATGCACTTGATACTCACTGGACCTTTTTTTCTTTAGATCTCCAGTTGTAATTTCAACCCACTAAGTTTGAAAGTAATCAATAGCTTGAAATTACTTGGGTAGGAGACCACCAGGAAATACCAGAATTAAGATTATTGGCAAGTAAAATTGACATTTTAGAAGGAGTCAGTCCCAATCCTCTTTCTATTGTTGCCAAGAAAATTGCATGGACGTTCTATGAAGTCACCAGACATTAAACTTGACTTTAAAGACACTATTTTTTAAAAAGCAAGAGATCGAATAATTTACTAAATTTAAAATATCTGGATGGAATAAATTAATATTTGTTAATATTAATAATATTATTAACTAATATTCTATGCTAATAATCTTAGAATGGGGGAAAAGTAAGTAACTTCAGTAACAGATCTAGGGAAGAAGCCTGTCCTATATTAGGAATCATGGAGAAAAAATATTGTAATCATACAGAGAACAAAGAGCCAGTTTGGTCCATTTGTTAAGAACCAGGCTAGAAACTGGCAGACCATGAATTCTAGTCTTGCCTTAGTCATGAAAGCCAGCTGGGTGACTTTGGATCAGTAGCTCTCTCTCTCAGCCCAACTCACTTCAGAGGGTTGTTGTGGGGAAAATAAGAGGAGGAAGGAGTATTAAATATGTTTGCATCCTGAGTTGTTTATAAAAATAATAAAGGCAGGTTATAAATAAAAGAAATAATAAAATTAAAAATAAATTAAAAATAAATTTTAAAAACTTCTAGTGGAGTTACCATCCTTTTGTTGAACCTAAGATATGAGAAGTGTTCTTTTAAGTATGAATTCTAATCCAGTGATCATGCCTTTTAATATTTTGTCTATGGGACAAATCCGCTTCAGATACTGTACCTGCTCACCCTATTTCTATCCACTTCTATTTGTTCCTCTTGAATCTGCAAATATCTTCTCTATTTTTTTTTTACTTTCAAAACCTTTCAATTACCTCCCGATTCAACTGGGTGAGCTATCTATCTACCTGCCTATTAGAAATTCTGTATATAGCCCTACAGAATAGACAATGCACAGTTCACATGTGCTTTTCTGCTTAACTGCAACAAGGAAGCAGGAAACTTTTTACAGAGAAAAGACATAGAGTATACCAGATGCAATTACAAACTTATAAACACTGCCATCTATTGGATACTACTGTAGTTGTTGTATTAAATATATGAACAATGTGTTCCACCACTGTCGTTATTCAAAGTATTTTTTGACAAATTCTTGATTTTTTGGGATCTTGTTTTAGTCATTTAATGCAGCTGTTCTTGAATGGTAAAAATTAGTAGAAAATATTGGAATGACAGGAAGTGGAGGAGGGCTTTGTGAAATTTTCTGGATCAGGTATATGACTATTCTTCCTTTTATATTAATGTAAAAGATGAGACAATAAATGAGATAAATTGATATTCTGCCTAGACAATACAGAATATGTGGAGATTTTTATACTGTTTCCCTCATTGTATCTGGTTTGAAGCTATTTTGCCCCATCAGGACCCTTTTTGATGGTTTTGACAGGCTTGGGATTTGAATTTCATATAAGGCATACAAACACTTGTCTATTTAATCATTTTAAATATCAAAGCATACATATATTCCAGTCCATATGTGAATCCCTGGAACCATTGCTTCTATTGCTCCTAAAGCTTTAATCTGCAATGAGTCTTTGGGCTTATTTCTGTTACTGTGGCCTTCAAGACAGCCCGGGATGAAGAAAGCTAACATGGAACATATTAATTTTGAAGTGCTTTGTTAACATTATCTACAAGACAAAAATACACTTATTCAGTTGTAGAATGCCTGAAGAACAACAAGAAAATTAGAAAGTCCTCCTTCATTTACTTTCTGGCTGCCTTTGTGCCACCAAATTAGTGTTGACTTTTTGCAACCATAGAGATTGATCTTTAGGATGTACTGTCTTCAACCTAGCCCTTCAAATCTTCCAATGCTACACACATCATCTCTGTAATTGAGTCCATCCACTTTGCTGCTGAGTGTCTTCTGTTTCCTTTCACTTTTCCTAACATTATGGATTCCTTAAGAGAGTTAGGTCTTTGTGTAGCATGTCCAAAATATGATCATTTAAGTCTTAAGTAAGAATTGTTAGATTTGTTCTACGGTTATTTTTACTATCCTAGTCATTGATGTTATTATAATTTAATTGTTATTTATCAAGCAATTTGACATTTGTTCCATCCTATCAGGATTACTCAGTGGCTACACTGATATTTTTAATTAAAACCAGAAAAGTTGCTTTTCTTACAGCCACAACTAATATCAAGTCTTGGATATTGGTGAAAAATGAATTAGCAGGGTACAGGACAGTCTAGAAGAGCTAGCAGGGCTAAGTGCCTTGATTGGATTTAATTCCTTAAATATAGAACACATTTTTATTTTATTTATCATATTTATATAGCCCCCCTTTCATCTGATGTGAGTCCGGGCAGTTTACAAACAGATTAAAAATTCTGTAAACACATATAAAAAGTACAAAAATTATATAATTATGAAAAGGCTAAGAGAGACCATCAGATTATGAACAATGAGGTCACTTCTTCAGATCTCTGTTCCCTTGCAACCTCAGGCCTGCTGATACAAGCAGTTTTAAAGGGAAATTCAGCAAAAATGGGGCTAATATCACCTTAGGGTATCACTCATAGAAGACAGTGATTATTTCATGCTATATTTTTCATAACACTCTAACCAGAAAACTGCCATTAATTTCCACAAGCAGTCATGGTTCTTGTTTGGGTCAGACTGTAGTGCAATATGCTAGGTGAATTATGATCTTTTTCCATTATAACCCTTGTATCCTTGCTGACCTTCCTCAGATTGAAGGAGCCTCTGTGGAAGTTTCAGGACAGGCTGCTCTGACATTCTTTTAGCATCACCTCATCACAGCAGCCAAAACTAATCACAAGAATATTACCTGATGACAGGTGCATTTATTCTGTCAATTAAATCAGATGGTGAAATCGAAATGTGCCCCAAATCTCCCTTGTTTGCATTATCCATATTGGCATTTCTTGGCTGGGGTTGGCTGCCAATTGGAAGTCATCCAGGCCCAGTAGTGTCACATTGCAAGATTTGGCCAGCAACTTTCTATGTGTTACAGCACCCATCACAGGAAGATTGGAGGAGGGTGACCCTCCAGGAATGTTACAGACCATGTTAAAATGTATTAAATGAAAAAAAAGGAAGACATAAGGAATAATGTTGCATTTTATTTTCTATGTTTTATTTAATAGAAAAGCTGGATCATGTTTAGGTGTAGAAGTGCAGCTGCCAAAGCAGAGAGGTAGCATCAGGAAAATATTTTTAATAGTCTTCCAATTGTACTAAATATGCATGAGATACAAAATGCAGAGACCTGCCCTCGTTATAAGGCTCTTTTGTATAAAAGAGTTCCTCTAATGTAAAATAAAAAAGAGGCTCTGATTATAATTATTCACTCCATCTGCTTCCCCCAGTTTTAATTATGAAGAACAAACAGGGCAAGGGGGTAGAAAGGTGTCATGAACCGATTACAACCAGAGGCTGCAAAGAGGCGGCTGAAGGCTAATTAATATGTGTGTGGGAGGGCCGGCACCAGTCAAACTAAGGGCTGCAATGAATCACTGAAATTATCTGAAAACGAGAGAAGGAGGGTAGTGTGATGGGTGCAATTTTGTACCCTTTTCCAATACTTTTCTGCCATCCTTTTCAGTAGAGTCTTCTCAAAATAGATGGTTTCATGGGTCTGCATACACAATTAGGATTCCAAACCAGCAAGTCTGTTTTGGGGAATTTGTAATTCAAAACTGAAGAGGACCAACCTCTACAAGGTTGGTTAGATATTCTAAGTGACCACATGAATGGAAGCTGCATTTGAAAATGTTGGAGAATGAAGACTAGCTAGTGATTTTAACAGATTCGTTGTTATTTGAACAGAATAAAATCTTGGTTTAAAAAAGAACAAATATTTTATATCTTCCTTCCCATCTTCAACATATTAGCACCATCATGGCAAAATTGTAATACATTTGCAATTGTAAATATTACTTGGAAGCATATACTGAAAATAACTCAGTAGAAAGTATAAGGTGGGTTTTTTTTACAAATAAATCCAAATTATTAATTTACTATTTATTACTCTTGTACCCACCCTATTTCCAAGAAATTCAGGGTGGTTCCCCTACCCTTTAAAAAACATATCATTCTCTAAATAACTTTATATCTTGTAGAATAGGACATAGTGACTAACTCAAAGTCACTCTATTTATGACCCTAGAGTGACTGTAGTTGAAAATGGCTTCTGTTTAAGAATATGGCGACAAGGTCAAATTAACCCAGTAAAGCAAGGGAAAGGACACTACAACATTTCAACTGCATTTTATCATTACCATTATTTCATTTAATAGAAACCAAATTATATTTATTTCAATATTTCACATATATTGAGACTAATATATGTTTGTTTCTTTCTGTATAATTCAAATATATATGTGTATACATATAGATACAAATAAACACATCAATTTATATTAGAATATTATACATCCAGATTATATGGAGATAATATGCTCCCAGCAAGGAAATTATGTACATTTTCCAGTCAATTTATATAATCTCCAACTGACCTAGAAAATATGTAAACCACTTTTTGATATTTTTCAATAGGATCACACTGTTGTTTAATATGTGTAGCCTTTAAAAATTATGACTTTAGTGCCTGTCTCTACTTTTAAGGTGGATAGTGTACTCATAACCACATAGGATGTGATCTAATTTTATGATTAGTGGTGTAGATATCATCTGGTTTTCATATAACCCCAAATTATAATGAGTTCTTTTAAAAGAATTGATTGAACCTTATATAATCACAGCCTCTGCACTTACATGCATACAGTATAAGCTATATTTGTCAATGATGATATTGAAGTGGTAGATAGCTTCTGCCTTTTAGGATCAATCAATGATAGCAGAGGAATCAGCAATCAAGAAATACAATGCAAACTAGCATTTGTAGGGTAGCAATGAAGGCCCTGGAAAAAATATTCAGATCTGTGATATGTCTTCACTGACAAAAAACAGAATCGATGAGCAATAGTTTTCATTGTGACACTCCATTAGAAATAAAAGCTTGATTTAAGCAAAAGTTAGAAGCAGTTTAGGAAGAACACTGATGGTTTTAAATTTTAATATTGGAGAATAGTTAAGAGAATAAACAATGTATCATAGAACAAATTAATCCAGAGTTCTCCCAGAAGAAATAACCAGCCTCAAAGTATAATATTATGGACACATTGTGCAAAGATTCAGTTCTTTTGAGAATTCCATAATCAGTGGTGGGATTCAACCAGTTCTCACTGGTTCAGCAAGCAGGTGCACAGTGGTAGTGACAGAGGGCTGGCAGAGGGAGCCAGCAGCCCCCTGGTGATGGTGCAAGCCATGGGAGAATTGGTGGAGGAGAAAGAGGTGATGGCTGCTGCTGGGCAGGTGATCTGTGGGGCAAAGTGGGGGCGGCAGGAGCAGCGGGAACCAAAGAAAGCCCCTCCAGCAGCAGACGTGGCTGTTGCACAGTGGTGGCAGAGCCTTTTGCTTTCACTCTCCCCTGGCTCTGAAATGATGGAGGGGGACTAGGTAAGGTCCATCCTCCATAAAATGGCAGCCCGGCTCGGAAGGGGAGTGAAAGGGAAGAGGCGGGCTGGCAGCTGGGTCATTGAGCTGGCAGGGGGAGGTGACCGAGCAGGGAGTGGCCTCAGTACAGGGGTCCTGAAGCAAGCAGGTGCGGGGCACATGGTGCAGCTTCCTTCCCTCGCCCTAGCTTGGTTTTTATGTGTGCACCTCTTAAAGGGTTCTGTGATTTCAGAGAGAACTGGTTGTTAAATTATTTGAATCCCACCACTGTCCATAATGCTGGGAAAGGTGGAGGGAAAGAAAAGGGAAGATGAATTCCCTGTTCCCAAAAACAGGGAAGATGAATTTAATTATAGTGGTAGTGGCTGTACTGTTGGAAGACCTGAGGAGCCAGGTTGGGAATCATCTCAGAGAAGAACTATCCAGGGGGCCACTAAGAGCCAGGAACAACTTTATTATACACAATCAAAATAAACTACATATGCAATATGAACATAAATACAATTTAATGCTAATACTAACTACTTATACTAATGAACGAATGTATTCATATTATATATTCATAGTATTTTATGCTGCCTTATTTTTAAAAAAGTGTTTGAAAACTTTACCCTTGGAAGATCTTAGCACTACGACAATAGAAGAGAGGAATCATTCAACAATTCCCATCCTCCTATCTTCTCTATGGTACAAAAAAGCTATGAAAACCTCTGATAATTTATAACTTATATCCCTTTATGGATTACTGCCTTGTAGTGGCGAAGGGGCTTGTGTAACTCAATGAAGCTATAAGCTATGCCATGCAGGGCCACCCAAGATGGACAGGTCATAGCAGAGAGTTCTGACAAAATGTGATCCACTGGAGAAGGAAATGGCAAACCACTCCAGTATCTTTGCCATGAAAACCCCATGGATAGTACTAAAAGGCAAAAAGATATGACGCTGGAAGATGAGCCCCTCAGGTCGGAAGGTGTCCAATATGCTACTGGGGAAGAGCAGAGGGCTAGTACTAGTAGTGCCAGAAAGAATGAAGCGACTGGGCCAAAGCCGAAAGGACGCTCACTGTGGATATATCTGGTGGTGAAAGGAAAGTCCGATGCTGTAAAGATTTTTTCTCCATAGGAACCTGAAATGTAAGATCCATGAATCAAGGCAAGCTAGACGTAGTCAAAAAAGAGATGACAAGACTGAACATCGACATCTTAGGAATCAGCGAACTAAAATGGACAGGAATGGGTGAATTTAACTCAGATGACCATCAGGTATACTACTGTGGGCAAGAATCCCTCAGAAGAAATGGAGTAGCCTTCATAGTCAATAAAAGAATAGGAAAAGCAATACTGGGATACAATCCCCAAAATGACAGAATGATCTCAATTGAATCCAAGGCAAACCATTCAATATCACAGTAGTCCAAATCTATGCCCCAACCACTGGTGCTGAAGAGGATGAAATTGACCGGTTCTATGAAGCCCTACAGCACCTTATAGAATTAACACCAAAAAATGATGTCCTTATCATCATGGGGGATTGGAATGCTAAGGTAGGAAGCCAAAAGATAACCGGAATAACAGGCAAGTTTGGCCTTGGAGTACAAAATGAAGCAGGGCACAGGCTAATAGAATTTTGTCAAGAGAATACGATGGTCATAACAAACACTCTTTTCCAACAACCCAAGAGACGGCTCTACACATGGACATCACCAGACGGTCAACATAGAAATCAGATTGACTATGTGCTTGCAGCCAAAGATGGCGAAGCTCTATACAGTCAGTAAAAACAAGACCAGGAGCTGACTGTGGCTCAGATCATGAGCTTCTCGTTGCAAAATTTAGGCTTAAATTGAAAAAAGTAGGGAAAAGCACTAGTACACTCAGGTATGAACTAAATCATATTCCTGATGAATATACAGTAGAGATGACAAATACATTTAAGGAATTAGATCTGATAGACAGAGTGCCTGAAGAACTATAGATGGAAGTTTGCAACATTGTACAAGAGGTAGCAACTAAAACCATCCCAAAGAAAAAGAAATGAAAGAAAGCAAAATGGCTGTATGAGGAAGCTTTGCAAATAACTGAGGAAAGAAGGGAAGCTAAAGGCAAAGGAGAAAGAGAAAGATACACCCAATTGAATGCAGAATTCCAGAGAATAGCTAGAAGAGATAAGAATGCCTTCTTAAATGAACAGTGCAAAGAAATAGAAGAAAACAACAGAATAGGGAGGACCAGAGATCTCTTCAAGAAAATTGGAGATATGAAGGGAACGTTTCATGCAAAGATGGGCATGATAAAGGACCAAAATGGCAGAGACCTAACAGAGGCAGAAGAGATTAAGAAGAGATGGCAAAACTACACAGAAGAACTATACAAGAATGAGCTTAACATCCCAGATAACCACAATGAGATGGTCACTGACCTCGAACCAGACATCCTAGAATGTGAAGTGAAATGGGCCTTAGAAAATCTGAGCAACAACAAAGCTAGTGGAGGTGACAGTATTCCAGCTGAGCTATTCAAAATCTTAAAAGACGATGCAGTAAAAGTGCTACACTCAATTTGCCAGCAAATTTGGAAAACTCAACAGTGGCCACAGGATTGGAAAAGGTCAGTTTACATTCCAATTCCAAAGAAAGGCAATGCCAAAGAATGTTCAAACTATCGCACCATTGCACTCGTTTCACATGCTAGTAAAGTT
Source organism: Crotalus tigris (assembly GCF_016545835.1). Taxonomy (NCBI): domain Eukaryota; kingdom Metazoa; phylum Chordata; class Lepidosauria; order Squamata; family Viperidae; genus Crotalus; species Crotalus tigris. The sequence goes on along the minus strand of NW_024096781.1, from coordinate 121,938 downwards.
ATGCTTAAAATCCTACAAGCTAGACTCCAGCAGTATGTGGATCGAGAACTACCAGAAGTACAGGCAGGATTTAGAAGAGGCAGAGGAACTAGAGATCAAATTGCCAACATACGCTGGATCATGGAGAAAGCTAGGGAATTCCAGAAAAACATCTACTTCTGCTTCATTGACTACGCTAAAGCCTTTGATTGTGTGGATCACAACAAATTGTGGCAAGTTCTTAAAGAGATGGGAATACCAGACCATCTTATTTGTCTCTTGAGAAACCTATATGCGGGTCAAGAAGCAACAGTGAGAACTGGACATGGAACCACTGATTGGTTCAAAATTGGAAAAGGAGTCTGGCAAGGCTATATACTGTCGCCCTGCCTATTTAACTTATATGCAGAGCACATCATGAGAAAGGCAGGGCTAGATGAAACAAAAGTTGGAATTAAGATTGCCGGGGGAAATATCAACAACCTAAGATATGCAGATGATACCACTCTAATGGCAGAAAGTGAAGAGGAACTAAAGAGCCTCTTGATGCGGGTGAAGAAGGAGAGTGCAAAAGTAGGCTTGAAACTCAACATTAAGAAAACCAAAATCATGGCATCCGGCCCTCTCAATTCCTGGCAAATAGATGGGGAAGAAATGGAGGTAGTGACAGATGTTATTTTTCTGGGCTCCAAGATCGCCTCAGATGGGGACTGCAGCCAAGAAATTAAAAGACGCTTGCTCCTGGGGAGGAAAACTATGGCAAATCTAGACAGCATACTAAAAAGCAAAGACATCACCCTGCCAACAAACATGCGTATAGTCCAGGCCATGGTTTTCCCAGTTGCAATGTATGGCTGTGAAAGTTGGACCATAAGAAAGGCTGAGCGCCAAAGAATTGAGGCCTTTGAACTATGGTGCTGGAGAAGACTCCTGCGAGTCCCTTGGACTGCAAGGCGTTCAAACCGGTCAGTCCTAGAAGAGATCAACCCCGACTGCTCTTTAGAAGGCCAGATCCTGAAGTTGAAACTCAAATACTTTGGCCACCTAATGAGAAGGAAGGACTCACTGGAGAAGGGCCTAATGCTGGGAAAGATTGAGGGCCATAGAAGAAGGGGACGACAGAGAATGAGATGGCTGGATGGAGTCACTGAAGCAGTAGGTATGAACTTAAATGGACTCCAGAAGATAGTAGAGGACAGGAAGACCTGGAGGAACGTTGTCCATGGGGTCGCGATGGGTCGGACACGACTTCACAATTAACAACAACAACAACAACAACAATCCTTAGCATAGCTTTACAGAAAAGCCACTTTAAAAAAACCTCTGTAGATTATATTATTTATTATTTTACATTTACATGTACATTATTTTAAATATACAGTGAGTGCATATAATTATATTTTAGTTTTCTTTAGTAGTTAACTAGAACAATTGTCTAATTAATAATAGATTTATATATTAATCCTTAAAAAAAATATAACAAAATCTACATTGTGGAGAAAATGCTACCTGTATGTTTACAATTATATGTTCATTTATTTTTTTTAAAAAAGAGAGAGAGAGAGAGAAAAGACAATAACATTATAAATAACATTCTCATTTTTTTGGTGTCTTCCATATTTTCCTAATTTGCTGGCAGAACAAATGTCTTTGTGAGCAAATGTGTTTTGGGACAACTTTCTGGCAGTTCTAAACAAGGTAAACAAATGGTTTTTCATCTTCTTGTTCTGCTGTTTGCAAACTGCTCTTCTCCCCTGGTAGAGCAGCCCGCTCTTTTGGCTACAACAGCTTTCCTGATTGTTTCTTCTTCTCCTCCTTCTCCTTCTCCTTCTCCTTCTCCTTCTCCTTCTCCTTCTCCTTCTCCTTCTCCTTCTCCTTCTCCTTCTCCTTCTTCTTCTTCTTCTTCTTCTTCTTCTTCTTCTTCTTCTTTTTCTTCCTCCTCCTCCTCCTCCTCCTCTTCTGTATACAACCCAAATTTCAGAGTGTGATAATTATTTCTGTCACTAGGATCAGCAACTTTCATATTCTTGAGATGCAGTTCATAGAGGTAATTTTTAAAAAGTTGCAATTGCCAAAAGAGAGTATCCTTTTGATTCACTGTAGAAAGCCAATGCTGTGCTTTTGTGACATTTTATTAGTTGCCTATTTTTACTATAATATAGACATCCATGAATTAAAACTCATCATTTGTAAAAGCTGATGAGGTAATCAAGGTGTTGCAAGACTGTTGGGTTTTTATTTATAGCTTCATGTTATTTATAGTATCTAAACAGGGATAGGCTAATAGTACCATCAAGATATTCTGGATGATAATTTCCACTATCTTTCATCATTGGCCATACCTGGATAGAGCTTTGGGTTGATGTTATTTAAACCATTTGGAAGGAGTCTGTTTGCACTAAGGATGAACAATAGAGTCTGATTCTTGTCCATAGCAGTTTTACCTTACTGCATACTGTACTATTTTAAAATCCATAGCCTTCTGAAAGTTGAAAATACCTTTTTTTTCTGAAATGCTTTTGGAATTGATTCTGGAATATTAATGTCATACCACAATCTAATAACTGAAACACATCTGCAATGCACTGCAGGGTTTTTAATTGTGCAGTTGCACAATTAGACACACCTAGAAACATGTTCTGGAGTCATTGATTAATAGTGGCACAGTGGTTAGAGTGCAGTATTGCAGGCTAACTCTGCCTACAGCCAGGAGTTTGATCCTGACCAGCTCAAGATTGATTCAGCCTTCCATCCTTCTAAGATCAGAAAAATGAGGATCCAGATTGTTGGGGGCAATGTGCTGACATTTGTAAACCACTCAGAGAGTGCTGTAAAGAGTGCTGTGAAGCAGTATATAAGTCTAAATGATATTGCTAGTGCTAGTGCTAATACCTAGTTTTATTTTAATCACATATTTTTATTTTTTATTTTATGTGATTATTATTGCACTTTATTATATATACAGTACTGTAAATTGGGTTGAGTTGATGCATAAATAATTATTTGAAATACATTTTATAAACAAAAGCGCATTACTTTTTTGCATGCATTTTATGCATTTCTAAGCAAATTCTAATCTAAGATGTGCATTTACAGGTATATGTGTTTTCATGTTTTTTGAGTTGCAGCACAACATTCTAATAAATATGTTTCAAACCAAACAATTAGTTCAGGGAATGAAGATTAGTTAAGTTTATATTGTTCATTACAAATTCTTCAATAAAAAAAGCAAGACTAAAATTTTATTTTCTGAAATTCTGAGTCAAAATTATTTAATTTGCCCTATTTTGTGTTTGATTGGAACCTTTTCCCTGGGCTTTGTTTGTTCTCTGGCTACCATTCTCATTTATTTAAATGTGCATAAAATATGAATCAGTTAAGATTTATATTTGTTCTTATCCCTGCATATGTAAGTATATGTATAGATAATTTAGCAGTCTAGCAGCTCTCATGTTCATGCAGTTAGATGAGAGGAATAATTCTGCCTGTAGAAAGCTAGTAGTGTTGTCTTTCAGGCACAAGCAATGTTTCCATGGGCAGACAAATCATGATGACAATTTGAGTGCCGTGAGTTGTAGTAGAATTTGAAACAACAGAATAATATATTAAAATATTTGAAAGCTAAAATCGTTCACTATTATATGGATGCAAGATATATAGAATTTTCAGTTGATCCTACCTGAAAAACTGGGTGAAAAAAGCAATATTCTGCAGGTTTTCAAAATAGGGGATGCATTTTGATAGGTATTAAACATATAAACAAAAAGAAACCCACTTAGGTTTTGGAAAATATCTGGAATGAACTATGGACAAACAAACAAAGAAGTAGAAATATGAAGTTCAGGTCAAAGACAAAATAATGTTTCTATAAGAAACCTGTAGCCAAAAGTTAGCCTTTTCATGGCCTTATGGACCACTGTTTTACTTTGCCCCAGATATCTTCTGTTGCATCCTGAGAGGTTAGAATGTTTCCAATCTGCTTTTGGAAGATCATAAAGACCTGACTCTGTCAAAAAGGATTTGGAGAAAGGTTTGTGACTTCCTTTGTGTTGAGAGAAGGCTGTGTATGGCCTGCTGGTCCATGTATTTATGTTGTATTTTTGATGTTTAACATTGCACTGCATTTTTATGTTTTATCTTTTTACTGCACCTAGAATTGTAAACCTCTTGGAGTCACTTTAATTCTTGATAAACAAACAAACAAATGAAAAATTAGGTAGAGAAACCATGCAAAGCACAGCTCCCACAATTATTTTCATTCCCTTTAGCAGCAGTGGCATTAGAAATTTCTGTGTTTTCCTGTGTGTAATGAAGTAACATAATATGTGTGTTGGAGAGGAGCATTGTATTTCTATTGATTAATTAGGATCATAATCAAAGGGGAGGGGGGAATGACAAAACATAGACCACACGCAAGCATCCAGAGCTTACATTATGATGTCACAATGTAAGTTTCATCATTGTGTTTTGTACTGGATGGCTACAATCAAAATGTGTGCATATGTGTTGTCTATGGTAGATAGATGTGTGTGTCTGTAGGAATTTGATCAAGAGAATGCATGCAAATTACCTATGTGGGTTTTTTCTCTGCCCTCACATTGTTTCTCCATGAGTTTGTAGGTGTACATAAGCCAGAATGCAAAAGGTAGACTGTATGTATGTGTGTGTGTATATGTGTGTGATACTTCTCCTTATGTATATGGAGAATTTAAATGAGATGAAAATGAGAATGTTGCAGTAGAGTGATGAGAGGGAGGGAGGGAGGAAGAGAGAGAGAGAGAGAGAGAGAGAGAGAGAGAGAGAGAGAGAGACCTTGATGTTTGATAGTTGTAATAACCTGCCAAGTGTTCTAATGGCTCGGGGATCAGGTGCAGAGCTACAGCAATAACAAGTGTTGAATAATTATCCCAGCCATATTCTACTAAACCAACCCCCCAAAGTATGAGCCATATAAGGAGGCTTCTGCTGCCTTGCCGAGATTCCGTGAAATGTTAAATCACTGGATTGGGAGCACTTCCAACATTAGTACTGCCCAGTTAGAAAGAAATAAAGCCTAGAATCCTCCAGTGGCAGTTCTAATGTCTTTGTTAATTATGAATTATGGGTAAACATACCGACTCACAGAGGTCATTCCTGTCAGCAACAATACTTTTAAAGAAAGGTTTTTTTTTAATCAGGGTCTTTTTCATTCTGTTGTAATGTATTTTATATATACATACATAACAACCTAGCCTCACATACAGTTTCAGAAAGTGTGTTTTTACAAGAATTATATTGATTTTGTTCTGGGTTCCTTGCCCTCCTTTCTTGCCCCCCCTTTTTTCTAGAACAAAATAATGGTAAACAGAAATATGATCTTATAGGCTAGTTAAAATGAATAGGAGAATAGCTAGTATGTAGGCCGATCACAAGCCACAAGATGTTGGATAAGACCTGCTTAATTTGTTCCACTTATGTGACAACTGCCAAACTGAAATCTGTCCTGGCAGCTCATATAAAGAGAATGGAAATAATATTATATGTGGATATGACCTAGTACTGTCATCGGCACAACAGTGTTTTTATTTGGTAGTCATGGTTGCTATACATTGAAATATTGGCATTGCTCTGCACTTTCCTTTAGCCCTTTTCTCCTTCCTTAAATATTGTCTCCCTGAAAAAGTTCTATAGAGTCTGTATCAATGTGATCAGAAAGATAAAGGGGATATGATTGGGACAGAAAAACTAAAATGCATATTCTTTGATTCCTCTCTTGGGAGTGTGTGTGTGTGTGTGTGTGTGTGTGTGTGTGTGTGTGTGTGTGTATCTTGGTTGTATCAATATGTAAGCTTAAAGAGTTTTGTATCCCTTCATTATATCAATTAGGGTATTTTGGAGTATAAAAGTCAAGGTGAAGACTGCAATCTTAGATATACTTACCCAAGAAAGATTTCCACTGCATACAATAAAACTTTTAAGTAATTTTTTCATAAAAATGGGAAGATAATTTTACAATCTGAATGTGCAAAATCCTAATTTTATTTTCTTATGTTTGTGTACAACAAAATCCAAGATACTTGTATGGGCAAAAACATTGGGGTGTTTCAACTTTCTCATATGCACCCCCTGGGGGTGGCTTGGTTATTTCCTCTGGTTATTTTACTAAATAATTTGAATAAAAAAAACATAAGAAACTCACATCCCTATACATCCAGGCATCTGAAGGTAAAATACTGGTTCTTATTTTTTCATACTTTGTTTATTTGGAAAATGGGAGACACTGAACAGGCTGGACTGCTGCAAACCTGGCTTAAGACTATAAATTTGGTGTGGCATCTTTTACCCTTTGATGGTTAAAAAAAATGGCATAAAAATGAATTTGCTAACATAATATCTTTGCTGGTGATTTTTTAGGACAGCAGTTCTAGTTATTCAGTTTGACTTGTAATAAATGAGCACTTTGTAAGTGACCATGTCTACCCCATGGCAGCCATTTTGTGAGAACAAACAAAATCTGTTCTACAACACCAAATATGAACGCCATCTCCTAAAGATTCCTTATCTCCATCTTAGAGCAGAACTCTCTAACTTGATGCATCACATAACAACTCTCAGAGTTTGCAGCCAACCTGTTCTCTAGAAATCACAAGAGATGGAATTATGTATTACATCTGGAGAGCATGAAATTAGCCAGTGCTTCCTTAGATCATCATTTCTAATCAGAATACACAATACTGGGGTAAATTAGTTAATAATTTGAACTGACACCATGGATTTAGGTTCTAGCCAAATTTAATGTAAGACAGCACAGGAGATACTTGAGTGTAGTCATAGTTACTCATATTTACTTAGGTCAGAAACAAGAAAAGTAGGGACATTGAAGATGACTTCTTTTATTGGACCAGAAATGTTATAAAGGAGATCCCTATTTACTTAGTGGCTCAGGGTGGGGGTGGGGGGAGAAGGTACATGGGAGAAGTGCAGAGCACTGAAGCAATAGGCTTTACAACAGGAGACTGAAAATAAGTGGCCTGATAGGAGGGGTAGAATATATAGTCTAATCAACCAATGTCAAAGAACAAAGTAAAATGTTGGGGTCCAATTTATAGCAGTGGGATGCTAGACTCAGACTGCATGTGCTTAAACATAAAAGCATGAACTGAGAACTATAGATGTAGGGTTTAATGATAGCAGCAGAACAAAAAGATAATAAAGGAAAAGACACCCTCCCTCAAACAACAAGGAGGCTATGTGACATACATTAAAGATAATTATTACTTGTTAGGAGATAACCACCCATAGTCTTTATTAAGAGCACAAAATAACCATGTTGGCTGTGTTAATGAGCCATAATTCAGCAGCCACATGTTTGGCGCTATAAACTTATTTTCTTTCTTATTTAGGAGTATTCTAAGGTCAGCAATAGAATCCTAGAGAGCTGAATGTGTTTGTTTGTATGTATGTACAGTATATGAGTTCTCAGTGTCCACATAGGGATCATCTTATGTTTGCACTAATCTGTTTCATCTTTTCCTCTGAAAAGGCAAGTATTCCTGTAAAGAAGGATGATGCCTGTGAAAAGGCACTGATAGCAAGGGACGACCAAGAGAACTCTTTTGAATGGAAATATAATTAATAACATCAGATATGTGCTTTTTCTTCAGGAGTTCACTGAGGAATTCACAACATTTATTGTAACTACAACATTATAGTTTTTAAAAATATGTTTTCTAGAGAGGGAAATGGATCATGACAAAAGATACAGGGAAAGGAAGGCAGGATTGAGGAAACAAGGAAGACAGAGTAATAAAATATTGAACAACTAAATAAACACAGGAAAAAGATCAACAAAACATTACACTTGCTTGAAAAAGATTGACTTTCTCTAAATATGAATTAAAGAGATAGAAAGTCAAACTGATATGAAGCACAATAGGAGTAAATGCCTCACAGACATAGGTGTCAAACTCAATCACGTCATGTGATGCATCATGATGTATTGCGACTTTTTTGCATTGGCAGAGCTGGGATGGGCATGACCCTTGACTCATCTGGCCCGTGGGCTGTCAATTTGACACCCCCTCATCTTAGATGTCTGGTTTTGTTCTTCCTAGTCTTTCCTCTGGGTCTCCCTTGAAGACACATGAACAGGAATGGACTATGTTATCATCTGAATTCTGCTTTCTCCCTTCTGGTTATCAAAAATATGCAGGTTGACCAATATTACATATCTGCTGATGGTGAACCAGAAGATAGAAATAAACTTTGGGTTGAAACCAATAACTGGAATTCATGTTTCTTCCAAATAAATTGCATAAACTGGGGAAGGCCATATGTAATGAGAAGGTTTCTCCCTGTCCTCTTACTCTTTATGCTTTTATTATAGTGCTTTATGCAGTTTTTCCTTCCTTTACTTGGGAAGAGCCTCATTTAACAGCTATGTTCCTCCGGTCATGTTCTTTTATTTTTTCCTTTCCCACATCTCTGTTTATTTTTGTTCCCTTTGCTGCTCATACTTTAGTCTTTGCTATAGCAACATCTGCAGGTGAAGGCAAAGCTCACCTCCCCCCCCCACATGCTTTGCAGGAGTTGAAGAGGCAAGTAATCACTTGACAAGTGGTGAAGTGTTATTTCTCTGCTACCCATGATCAAATTGCCACTTCTGACCTGCCCAACTACCCCCCAGTCTGCACAGGTGTGTAACCTGCATCTATGAGCATCAGGGGAAAGTTCTGTTGATTTTTTTTAATACTGCTGTTGGCTCATATCACACCTCCTGTCTACTCTGATTTCACACACAGTCACAAAATTTCATCAGGAGCATAACAGAAAATGGTATAAGTTTCTGATTTTCTGCTAATATTACAAAATAGGGTAATGTAAGACAAATTATTTAGGATTTCCAAATCTCTATTTTCAATTATCAATCAGAATAGAGCTGGAAGGGACTACCAAGGTCTTCTAGTCCAACCCCCTGCTTAAACCGGAGACCATATGCCATTTCAGACAAGTGACTGTCCAGTCTCTTCTTAAAAAGTGAAGAAACACCCACAACTTCTGAAGGGAATCTGTTCCATTGGTTAATTGTTCTCACTGATAGGAAGTTTCTCCTTAATTCCAAGTTTCTTTTCTCCTTGATTAGTTTCCATGTTTGGTTATTAATTTATTTGCTATATGTTTATATTCACCTGATCAGATTATTCAGAACAATGAACAAAAGAATCAGCCAAACTTGGGGGAGGGGCAGTTTATACCATACTGTACAAGTCCCTAATAAAAATCGGTCACCTTGGATGTAAACAAGATTTTAAGCATTGCTCTCTGGGCAGGTTAATTACAAACAGAGCAACTCTTTAGGCAAGCCTCTGCTGTAACATTGATTGTTCTATGTCTATGACAACCAGCACTTTGCATTGGACCCAGAAGCCTGAGGGCATCTATGTATTATAGTGACTGCAGAATAAGTGTTGTATGATAGCAGAAATTATCTGCCCCAGCCTGGCGATTACATTATGTATTTGATAAAACTTAAAGAGGTTTTGCATAATCCAATCAGGGACCGAGTCACAGTGAAAATTTCATTCTAAATGGTAAACAAAACTTCTAAAAATTTTAGAAGGAATCCCAAAGTTCCCTAGAATTGCAAACGAACAAGCAAACAATCTCAGTGTTTATCCAAACAGATTCAGGCTGTGTCATAGGATTTTCTCTAAATTTCTTTCTATGTTATTAGGACAGATATCCTCTAGGAAGGAAAGAAGCCGCCAGCCAAGTAAAGAAGATCATGAGAATTTCAATATTTCAATATATTCAATTTCAAAAGCACAACTGTAAAAAAAAAGTTTATTTGTAGGATTGGGAAGGCCATTTTGTCCAAGCTTAATTATTTTATTCAACAAAAACATTTCATCATACATACTGAAAAGTCTAACATTTCTTCAAGCTCTGTTGTGATTCTATATATCTATAAGTGAAATTAACATACACTGCTTTTCACCCACTTGATAATTGCTTAATTTTTCATTTTGGTAGGTTTTCATTGATGCAGATGGATAGAGTTGTGGTTTTTTAATGTTTTAAGAATGCTATATTTCCACTTTTTAAGGGCATAGGGGAAAAAAAGAAAGAAGGAAACCAGAACCGAAACCTGTAATTATGTTTGTGACAGCAAGCTAATTGCATGCCACACTGAAAGCTAGCCCAGTGGGGGAAATAATTTTACCCAATTATGGAAAGTTTTAATAAAAGACTTATATGTAAAGTTTTGCATTTTTAATGCATTCTGTAGGCACTTGAGTGCCATTTTGCCTGTTCTTTTGCTTATCATTAAAATTGTGTGAGAAAAGAACGTGAATAAAACTGCATGAGAAAGGAGGAACTTACTCTGCTTGAATTGATTGGCAAAAATATTGCTCTTTGTGCACATGCACAAACACATACACACAAATAGGTAACCATTTCATGGATTTTAATGTCTGCCCTTTGATCATAACATTCATGTGTATTTAATGTTACTTTTCCTTGCTTATGAGAACCACACATTTCAATGTGTAGCACAGCCAAACTTACTTTTTATTTTAAAAAATTAAAGTTGAGTGAGACATTTTAAATTTCAGTGAGATATTTTTAAACACCTTTACTTAAGAGTGTGTAAATGAATATGTGAATGAGTCTAGAATGTCTACAAGTATAAATAATATATGTAAGAATAAAATTAACAGAGTGTTTAAATGTATCCAATGTGGTTTAGTATTATGTATGAACTAAGCTAATTTTATTTCAAGGGCGTCAGGATGGGGAAGGCTGTTATGATGTATTTCAGAGTGTTCATCATGTAGACGTGAAAAATATTTTGACCACAGAATATTCCAGTCTTGAAACAATCATTCCAGCAATAAGAAACAGCAGCTTGCCCCTTCCTTCCTTCCTTCCTTCCTTCCTTCCTTCCTTCCTTCCTTCCTTCCTTCCTTCCTTCCTTCCTTCCTTCCTCCCTCCCTCCCTCCCTCCCTCCCTCCCTCCCTCCCTTATCTCAGTAAAACAAATCACAAAAGAACAAATATATTGCTTTTGCAGGGTGTGGCAGTATCGCCACACACAGAGACTTAAGAAAGCAAAACCTATTGCTTGTCTCAGTACCAGAAAAATGATCAAAGGAGATTTTTAAAACATCAAAATATTAATTACACCTCCTAGAGAAGATGTGCTAATTGAAAAGCATGCTAAAGAAATATTTGTCCTATTCACCATTTGCTGAATAATTCAGATGTTTTATTTAAATTGAGCAAAACCTCTCTCTGTTCTCCACATTTTGGATAACAGCTTCTAATATAAATTTTTGAAATAAGAATAAAGTGCTATGTCCACCTTCCTTCCTATGAAGATTTATTTTTGATTTTTTAAAAATGGTAATTTACTAATAATACCATTAGTCAAATTTTCTTAAATTTGGATGCCAGATAGCACTTAGCATGGATGACAACTGATATGCTTCTGTGGCCCTGAGATGAAAAACAAGGAAATGTCACTAGATTCAGACTTGTATTGTTTTATTTGGCCAAACACAGGACATTTTTTATATATTTGCTTCAACAGAACATTTAAGCCAATTTCTGATGGAATACTTGATGTGCTGTTATTTTGTTCTGGCTCAAAATATTCTCTGTGTTGTGCATATCTCTAATCTTAGTTCTAAACTCTGTTTCATTTGTTATGGCTTTAATCCTCAGCCTGATAGGTGGCTTTTCTTCCCTAGCATTAAATCCCAGGTCTGGTTCTTAGATCTTATTTCCATTTTGATTAATGCCTTAAGCAGCTCTCTGATACCTGGCTGTAAAGCTACTGAGTCAATTATCATGAATATATAGCTACTATAAGATTAGTTATTTCTGAGACTTCCAGTCCTGTGCATCAGTGACTGGTCATGGGCTTGCGGACCGCAGCACCCCCGCAGACAATTTTCATCCTGCCTGGGGATCCTACTGGGCCCAAGCCGCCCCGGAGAGGTGGCGAAGAAAGAAGGGTGCCCCGGTGACTCTGGAATGACAGCGGTCATTCCGTTCATCTGGGAAAGCCTTCTAACCTGACAGGAGAAAGGCTGTATTTCATCGATCAGTCCAAGCTACTTTCAACCGAAGTCCAAAAGAACTAACCAGCACTACAGTAAACAGCATGCTTGAAACTGGGTGAGGAATCTGATTTTCCCTTTTCTATTTTACACTTAATTTCCTGGAAAAGATCCCCAAGAAGCAAAATACCTCTAAAAGTGAAGGAGGGGGACTTCCGCCCCATCCTTATACTAATAGAAGTGGTGAATTAAAATTTTTATGAAGGATCAAATATATATGGTAGTGAAATAAATGTATAAACTTGAAAGCTAAAATTTAACTTTGGACAAGTTTAAGATTGTTGAATGGTTAAGACTCTCATTTTAAAGATCGTTGTTCATATCGAAAACTAAATAGTTGCTGACACCTAGTGGTGGATGAAGATTACGACAGCTATGATTTCCATAGAGAACTTGCCAAACCTGGGAAAAGCTAATCTGTGTTTGTGATCTTCAAAGCTTTAATAATAAAGAACAGCTGTGACAAAAAAGACAACAATCTGGACTGCAGACAAAGAGAGAATTATAAACTTTAGAAAAAAAATATTTTTTGAACTCTTTGGATTACAAACATCTATTTAACCGGGACTCTAAAGCTATTTGCAGATAAGAAGGAATACACCAACTTTGGCCATCATGGATCAGAGACATGTAGACAGAACACACCAAGAAAACATAAATACCTCTCAGAAGGAGATATATAGTATACTGCAATTAATTCAAATAACACTGAGTTCAAATCACAAAGAAATCCAAAATAACTTTGAAAATACAAATCTATCTCTAAGTTAACTTTACAACAACAAAAATTCCAGGAAACAACAACAGAGAAGGAGCAGACAAAATAAATAAGTGGACATAAAATTGAAAATAAAGACTCAAAGACAGAACTTAACAAAGCAAGAAAACATGATTTAATCCTAGTGGGAAAAAATTTACAAGAAATGGAAAAAACAGCTCATCCCTTAAGACTACAAAATAAATTTTGATTGGATAAAATGGAATGTAGAGATGTTGAAAACATCAGAAAAAGGAAGTGATAAGAGAAGCAAAGAAGGAGAAAGAGAAAAACATTTTCAAGAAACACAGAAGTCAAAAGTCTCACATAAAGATACTTTATTTGATTAACTTCTTACAGTATATCTACAGCAACACTCATGAATATATGGAAAAACTTTTTGATTCAGCAAAACACATTGATCAAGAAAGATACTGGTCAAAGGAAAAAGATCAAGGTGAAAATTAAGAAAATAGTTGATGGGATCTACCAGAGAGAATATTTTAAAAAGAAACATTTGTTTGAATATGGTTAAAGAAATAGAAAAGATTCTGAATACACATGTCATTCTAAGAGAGATGAATTCCTTAAATAATACTGTATGCTTTCCCCCCTTTTTTATTTTATTTCTTGATATAAGTAATATAATACTGCTGAAATGGCCTAGATCAGTGGTTCTCAACCTGTGGGTCGGGACCCCATTTGGGGTTGAACGACCATTTCATGGGGGTCGCCAAACAAGGCTGTCTGCCATTTCCCCCCCCCCCTTTTCTTTGGCCATGTCCCTGGTACCGGTGATGTATAAGTGGTTGGGGGTCACCACAACATGGGGAACTGTATTATGGGGTCGTGGCATTAGAAAGGTTGAGAACCACTGGCCTAGATGAAGGAAATGTTTTAGATAATTAAATGTGTCTGAATTTAGGTAAATTATAATGTTTTGAAAAAAAATGTTTTTAATAAGAGTTAAAGGATTAGATGACTAGGCACATTGAATGGAATATTTAAAGATTAAATATATTTTAATCATGGTTAAAGAGAATAAGAAATTTTGGGAATGAATATATATTAGCTTAGGAGGAATATATATTTTAAATAGTATTTTACTTTTTATGTTTCTTTACTCTTGCTCTCTTTTCCTTTTCTTTACTGTTTTTACCTATTCTTTAAGAAATGTAAAAGTGTTGAGATGGTTTATATGGGAAAAATGGATTTAAATCTTTAAATGTAATTAACTGTTGAGAAAATCTTAACCAGCAAGAATACTTTGAACTTTATGGGAGAAACAAATCTAAATAAGGACTGTAACAGGATATAAGATGAGGCAACCAGAATGATTAGATAGAAAAGAAATATTATATTGATGTGATCATTATTTCTAGGAATATTGGGAAAAATCATATATGCAACTGTTATTTATCAAAATAATAAGAACTGTATTATTTCAATATTTATTATTTGCAAAGAAGACATTTTGTAGAAAAGGAGAAATCAACTAAATGTACTATGTGAATTATGGATTATAGAAACCAATTGTTAATGATTTTTCTTTACAAATGTAAACCCAGCAAACACACTGTTTACCAACTATTAAGTGATTTATGTTTAAAAAATCAATAAAATATATGGAAAAAAAGATTAGTTATTTTCATTCTTTTCTTTTATAGTAACGTTTCCAATGAAATTCACAGTTTCTTATATTGTGTTATGTTTCATGAGCTGGTGAGAGAAAGATGGTGTTCCCTGAGTTTCATATTTTCAGTAACACCGAGCAACTATCAAGAGATTTAATAAACACTATATCCTTTAGTAAATTTAACTTATCAATTCATAGAATATAGAGTGATAGCTATCAACTTTGATTGGCTTAAAGGACTAATAGAGTCAAACACTTTAATAACTAAAAGAAGTTTTGAAATGTAAGATATCTGAATCCTTTTTCTTGAATTCCAGTTTTTGTTCTCAAAGAGCTATAAGGGCCTTTATAATCTACTTATAGGTTTTCCAAAAACTTCTGACTAACAATTTTTGTTCTGGTTGATTCCTGTTCCAACATTTAGAAAAATTGTGTTTTGGCTTCTCTGGAAGCTGTTCAGGTACCTCACCTGGGAAGATATTTCAGTTCAGTTAAATTTTGCTTTGAGCAGAGTTTCAACAGCAAGTTTAGACAGCCAGAAACATCAGCCTGAAGGCAACATTCTTAGCTAGAGTGTTCTTGTGTTCATAGTATTTTAAAATAAGTTCATTCCACAAGGTAAATAAATCCTCTAAACTGTTTGGAAATTCTGTTCCTCTTCTCTCCCCTATAATGACTTTCTGGACAGATTCCCTGTTCCTGCCTTCAGACTGTAGGTATTTATATTGTATGATATTCAAACAGAAAAACAACCAGAAAGCAGAAAGCAGCCGTGTCACAAACATTCCTGAACAGGGTTGCAGGTGAAGATTGCTCTTTAATGTCATTTTCATAACCTGACTCCCCTTCCCTGATATAGAAGGTTATAAATGTGGCATATTGCAGGGGGGGAAGGACAGTCTCTAGGCACATGCACACTTAGTTTGTCTCTGTAGCCAGCAAAGTTTTAACTCCCTTTTAGAAAAATGTGATTTATTGTTGTTGCTGTTATTGCATTGTTTTTCAGCTCGCACTTTGGCAGAAAGCTTCCAGATTGATGCCAGTCAAAATTTATATATATAAATTTTTACCCTACTGGATTCATCAGGAAGTACAGTAAACCATACAGATCCCGCAAAAACTTGCAAGAAACTGACAGGACAACACAAAATGTGCATATCTCCCTCCCATACATTAATGGTGTATCAGAGGCAACAGCTAGAATATTGGCCCCCTTTAATGTAAAAGTGGCCCATAGACCAGATCAAACTCTACGATCTAAGAACATGCACCAAAAAGATCCACTCCCCAATGAAGAAAAATCTGCAATAATTTATAAGATTGAGTGTAAGGACTGGTCCTGTAACTATGTTGGGGAGACCACAAAAAGATTAAAAATTAGGGTGCATGAGCATGCACTAGCGGTCAGAAGAAAGGAACAGCATTCACAGATTTCGGCCCACATGAACGATCATGGGCATGAATTTGACCTTAGTAGTGCACAGCCCATATCTAGGGATACTACTAAGGGGGGCCGTGTACTTAAAGAAGCCTGGCTTTCTGATGGTGACTCCATCAATTGCCATATAGAGCTTTGCCTGGCATACCAAACATTTAAGATATGGGAACAACAACACCTGAATCCACAACAAAGACAATTGGCACATCCCTCACAAAATCAAAGGGAAGAAAGAATAGAGGAGATAACCCATCCACAGGATAAAGAACCTATAAGAACAGAGAAGGGACAAGAAACATCTCCACCCCCTAGGTATCCCAGATAAGCATATTTCAACTCACCCCATAAAAGGGGGAAACGATAGGGGTGAACAACAAAGGGGGTTGGATGATAGCCCACGGGACACCTGCTTCACGATGCCCACCAACATGAGGGGAGAGATGGGTTATCCTACCAATGTGAATAAGAAAGGAAAAGATAGACCTACGATGGAAAATGATGTGGTGAGGCCCCGCACATGTGCAAAAAGAGCAAAAGAACTGATGAACCCAATGTGCGAGCAAGTAATGAGGAGCCTCAAGAGGAGGGGGACAACTAGAAGCGGTACAGCATACTCACAGACACCTGAGGAGGAAAACAGTGTCCCTGGGTGGAGGAATGTGTGCAGGAATGCAGTCGCCAGTGATTGCACCGATAGACGTCCAGACCCACTTGACACACACCCTCCCTTGAACGCACGCAAACATAACCAGTCCAGAGAGAATCTAACAGACTACGGAATGGGGCTAGAGAGGATGACAGATGTGAGAGTGGGCAAACAGAAACAGAGAGTGGTTGGATCCAGGAGGAAGGAAACAGCAACTTCGGAGGGCATCAACACAATAAAGGACGTGGGCCCTTTAAGAAACCAGATGGAGAGAACGGATGGACCAGTAACCAGGTCAAGGAGCCGAGTGCAAAGCCACCCGGCAGCATAAGAAGGACTCCCAGCAATCTTGCATCATGCTCTGATGATGTCGGTAGTGTTGACCGACGAAAGACTTAGCTTTTAATTAAACAAGTTTTGTTTTTAGTATTATCCTGGTGTTCAGATTATTTTATAGCATGGATTTACCCAGGATTCGTATTTTTAGCATAATTAGAGACTATATATATAGTCTAACATGCCTAACATGCACACAGCCCAGGCTCAAATCTCAGAAGGGTAAGTTTGGCTGAAGAGAATTAAGAAACTCGAAATAGCTATCCCATTCTCCCTTAATTCTTTGTTAGCAATCCATATATATATATATATATATATATATATATATATATATATATATATATATATATAGGCATATGGGGGAGAATGGGAGTGGCCAAACAATGTACATATGAGGCAAGTGGCAGAGAAAGCAAAGCCACCTCATATCTAACACAAAACTAAGAACAACAAACCGATTTACCATAAGCTTTCAAACAAGGACATCTACAGCCTAAGAGGGGGATAATTCACAAAGAGAGGGAGAAGGGAAGAAAGAGCGATGGAAGAGGGTGAAAAACTTCATCTAGCAATCACAGCACTGAGTTCTGGAAGGAGCTCTGGGAAGTGGTCACAGGTGATTGTCATGTGTGATAATTATTATTACTGTACACCTGCTCCTCCGCTCTAATTAACTTTGGATATGCAAATCAACCCTATTGCATCATGCCCCTGTTCTCCTCCCCTACAGATAAGAAGATGTTCAGCTGCTGGGTTTAATTAGGATAATGAACGGCAGGCCCACTGTGGCTTGGCAGGGGAGGAAAGGGAGGGGAGCTGTGGCTGACCTTTTCTCCCCAAACGGTGACATTTTCTATAGCTCCAGAGCACTCTGAGTCACTCCTGTGGCTGGGACGTTGATAGGAGCGGATTGATGAGGTGTCATTAGAAAAGAGATGCCTCGGCCGCAGTGTTTTCTGGGAGCGTACAGCAGGTGTTCTGACAAGGACATGAGGCTAGCTCCGGAAGATGCCAAACAATTCTCTGGGTTCAGTAAAGTCAGCCGTGCCAGAGTTTCCTCCAGAAAGGAAAACAAGACAATTTTCCAGACTCACTAGGGCTAGAGAGGCTGTCCTTACATTTCATTTGGAGTTATTCTTTGCTTGCCATTCACAGATTACAACTTCACACCCCTCCTCTTGTCCACAGCTATTTGCTGAAGACACAAAGACAAATAACATCAGACAAATATCTAGAGTTTTCTTTCCCCTAAAGGTTTATTTGTTCTATTTAATAGTTCCTGGGGCAAAGTGGAGGTAGAACACAGACAAACAGACATAAAAATATGTTTGTGTACTGGTATAGAAGTAGGGTTTTTTTTTTTTTTGCCTCCAATGTACCAAATTCAACTGCTATTGAAAAAGAATGAAGTGAAGCTGCAGGAATTCTGTCTCCTTCGTTTACATCCAGAGTTCAAGATCCAGTGGTTTCATGTTGCTAAGCAGGTACAAATTGGAATCATCAATTTGCTTCAGGGAAGTTCAATCCAAGGTAACTGTCTGGATCAGCTCAGAAAATCCAGCAATTCAGCTTATAGTTTGATAGAAATGATCAGTCTGACAGAGAAAATCAGCTGGATTCAGAGATTCAAATTTTTGAGTAGCCTTAGATTTTGTAAATCTTTTTGGGAATTTGTCTTCCAAATAGAGCTTCCCAAAGATTATCTATACACTCTGCATCTTCTAATAGGCACAGTACTTGGCAACTTGAATTTTATTTGTACTGCAGTCTGTCTCTATAGACGTTTTATCAGGGAGAGGCACCACTGTGTGTTCACAGTTGCTTTAGGTTTTGAGTCATTGAGGACTTCATTATTTGTGAATATGGATCTGAGTTGAACTGATCTGTACTAATACAGAATTCAGGATCTAATTGAATTCTGCAAGTCACTTTAAAATAAAACTTAAAATGTAAGAATATACGTATTTTTGTGCAGCATAGATTTAGAAATATACAGAAATGCATTAGAAGAGCAAATTTGTGAACTGTTAAACACATAGTAAAATACAGTTTTTCATTTAGCTCTTTTGCAAAAAGAATAAATTAGGTGTGGATAACTTTGTGCCATGAGCAACTGTATGTCCATAAACACTCCTTCTAATATTCACCAGATTTTCTTGCCTGTCTGACTTTTCTTTTTTCCATCCTTTTAAAGATAAAAAGCTATCTATTAAAAACCTCTGGGCTCACAAAATAAAATTTTATTTAAAAATAAAAATAAAAACATGAGAATTGTTTGTGACATCATACTACTTTCTATTTTCCTATGCAAAAATGAAATTGTAATCAGAACTGCAATATTAGCTTAATCAAAATCTGTAACAGGAAACAAACATGGCCAAAGGATTGCCTGCAATATGGATTCTAATAATATTCCGCAATTACCACATTGTCCATGCCTTTTTTAGATAGGAGATTTGAGAATTACCAGTTGTCAGACATTATGGGAGATATTCTCCAAAACACCTGGGAAATAGAAGCCTACAGATATTGGATTATAATGCTGAGAAGTTAGGTCAGGGGTAGGCAACCTTGGGTCTTTTATGACTTGTGGACTTCAACTCCCAGAATTCCTGAACCAGCCATGCTGGCTCAGGAATTCTGGGAGTTGAAGTCCACAAGTCATAAAAGACCCAAGGTTGCCTACCCCTGAGTTAAGTATAATAGTATCAATAACAATGCCAAGGCAAGGCAAGACAGATAAAAGGATGTATCTTTTTGCTCATTTGTTTTGAGTGTCTCCAGTTCTCCTAAAAGTTCCAATTTCCTGTTTGCGCTTACACATTTATTAAAAATGTTTTTCTATTATGTACAGCTATAACAGGCTCATTTGAATTTAAAATTCAGATATAAGTCAATAAAAACTGATATAGCATAACAGCAGTGGCAATGCAGTCTTTGTGTGTGTGCGTTTCTCTCTTCTTTCTCTAATTATTTGCTTGAATATAACCATCTGTGCATTAGACACTATCTATGTTTCCCATTTTCAAAGTGTGGCTTGACAAAGTCATAAAATAATGCTCTTTTCTTGTTCTTTTCAAAACAGGGTAAGATGGAAACAGGGAGATAAAATTTTCTGCCACGTTAAAACAGCAGTTGCTTAATAATCTTGAAAATATAATAGTTCATATAGAGATGAAAATATTATGGGATTCCTACCTCCACTCCATTAAAAAGATAAAAAATAGCACCTAACTGTACTTTGTCTACATTATAGCAATAGCAATAGCACTTAGACTTATATACTGCTTCACACTGCTTTATAGCTCTTTCTAAGCAGTTTACAGAGTCAGCATATTGTCCCCAACAAACTGGTCCTCATTTTACTGACCTCAGAAGGATGGAAGGCTGCGTCAATCTTGAACTGTTCAGAATTGAACTCCAGAGAGAGAGAGGGGGGGGGAGGTAGGGAGGGAGGGAGAGAGAAAGTAACATGGTTCTAGAATTAGTACAATTGTATTCAAAACAGCTCCCCTAATTCCAAGATTCAGGAGAATCACTGTCAGAGTATGATCCCTTCCAAACATGCATTCAGCTGGGAATTCTGAAAGTTGTAGTCTCAGGTGTAAAAGATAAAAAGTTGGGGTAGAGTGCTGTTCATGGGATCCTTGGTGTACTCTGAGCTAAGTAACATCATCAGTGCTCCTGATCAATTCTGAACATTGATGATGTTACCTAGTTGAACAACAAAATGTTTGTAGGAAAACAACCAAGCTCAGAGACCACCAAGGACCCCACATTTCAACCCTGAGCTACAAATATTCTCTTCTGTTAATGCTGTTGATGCAATAATATCATATATACTTTGGCAACTTTAAGGTGTGTTGATGTCAACTTCCAGAGTTCCCCAGCCACACATCTTAAAGTTGTCAAGTTTGAAAAAGATCATTAAGATGCAAGTGCTCAGGCATTTTAACATGAGTTTTCTGTGTTGGCAAATACTTCCTGCTCCATGTTATGCAGTCTTGACAAAAATGACTGTTATTTCTATACATATTTTATACTTATTTCCTATTGTATAGGATGAGTAAGGGGGAAATCACACTGCCTGACATACTATCTCCCAGGTTTCAGTCTTTTTTTTTTTTCTGTTTGGCAGGATGTGGTCTCCAACCTGTTTTCTTCAGCATTCCATGAAAGCCATCTGCGTTAGGTAGCTTGGCCCCATAATCGCCTTTGTTTTCCTTCAGTGGTTCTTCAGACCCCCTCCTACTGATAATCATTTCAAGGGTTTTGAATCAGGTTTTCCTGGAAACAAAAAACCTTCATCAGCCACTGTGTAGATCCATCCTAACTGGCTAGCCACAATTTATGTCTTCTTCCCAGAGTTACTCCACCTATTTCCTCTTTGCCAGTTCAACAATAGCCCACTCTCCTATAGGAAAATAGTACTGTATATGCCGGCATATTAGGCGACCCGGCGTATAAGACAACCCCCGTCTTTGTCGCCGAGCTGCATTCCTAGAACGTCATCTTATACGCTGGAAACTACCAGTATTTCCAGCGTATAAGATGACTCGGCATATAAGACGACCCCCATCTTTGACGCCGAGTTTAGCGCTTCTGGAAGTCGTCTTATACGCCGGCATATACGGTAAAAAAAACTATTTTCTCTCTCTTTTATACCAAGTTCATACTTAACGACTAAAAAGAATAGGCTTGGCTGGGTACATAATGTGAAAGGTTGAGGGACAGCCAGGGATGACAAAAGATTGTGATAAACCTAAATTAAAACAGAAATCTGGGACTGTAATGAACTCAAGAGATGGTTTACTGAATTCAGTTTTATCCGCCTGTTTGTGGTTTATTTAATTTAGAGATTGTCCAAATCCAAAATATTCTGGGTACCTTGCACTTTTAAAAGAACAACTGGATAGGACACATTTTGTATACACAAAAAAACTGCAACCAGTTTTGGTCACCACAATGTAAAAAAAAATGTTGAGACTCTAGAAAGAGTACAGAGAAGAGCAACAAAGGTGATCAGAGGACTGGAGGTTAAAACATGTAAGAAACGGTTGCTGGAATTGGGTATGTCTAGTTTAATGAAGAGAAGGATGAGGGATGATATGATAGCATTGTTCCAATATCTCAGGGGCTGCCACAAAGAAGAGGGAATCAAGCTATTCTCCAAAGCACCTGAAGGCAGGACAAGAAGCAATGGATGGAAACTAACCAAAGAAAAAAGCAACCTAGAACTAAGGAGAAATTTCCTGACAGTTAGAACAATTAATCAGTGGAACAACCTGCCTCCAGAAGCTGTGAATGCTCCAAAACTGGAAGTTTTTAAGAAGAGACTGGACAGCCATTTGTCTGAAATGGTATAGGGTTTCCTGCCTGAGCAGGGGGTTGGACTAGATGACATCCAAGGTCCCTTCCAATTTTATTATGGATCATCACACAGTCAGCCAGATGTTCAGACTGGATTTGGCATTTTGTCTACCTATCGAGTCCTTACCCAGGACTAGGGATAGGCAGATGTGGATATTTGATGGTATTACAGATATCGTCACAGGATGGAAGCAGTTCCTAATAAGGCCGCCTTTTGCAATTGACTAATAGCGAATTTGTCAATGCCAATTGTGTTCAAGTGGTGCTCCAGTTGTTTTGGGATTGCACCCAAGGAGCCTATGACTATTGGTACTACCCTTGCTTGCTTTTGCCACAGTCTTTCTATTTCTATTTGTAGGTCTTTGTATTTTGTTATCTTCTCCAGTTCTTTCTCTTCTATTCTGCTGTCTCCAGGCACTGCCACGTCCACTATCCAGACTTTTTTGTCTTTCTTATCGACAATTGTTAAGTCTGGGGTGTTATGTTGCAGGTGCTTGTCTGTTTGAATTCTGAAGTCCCAGAGCAGTTTAATTTTATCATTTTCTATGACTTTCTCTATTTTATGATCCCACCAGTTTTTGCTTACAGGCAAATGATATTTTTTGCAGATCTTCCAATGCACCATTGTTGCTACTTTGTCATGCCGCTGCTTGTAGTCAGTCTGTGCAATCTTCTTGCAACAGCTTACCAAGTGGTCCACTGTTTCTTCAGCTTCTTTGCATAGGCGGCACTTACTGTCTGTTGCTGTCTTCTCAATTTTGACTTTATATGCATTTGTCCTTAAGGCTTGGTCTTGTGCAGCCAGAATTAGTCCCTCGGTCTCTTTCTTCAATTTTCCTGCTCTTAGCCATTGCCAGGTCTTGTTATTATCTGCTTTCCCAGCTATTTTTTTAATGTATTGGCCATGTAGTGCTTTGTCTTCCCATGCCTCTATTCTGTTCTTCATTTGGTCTTTCTTGTAGGCCAGTTTGGTCTCTCCAGTAGTCAGTAAGCCTTCCTGATATACTAATTTCAGTGCATCTTCATCATTGTTCTTCAGATATTCTTCCAAAGCCATTTTTTCTTCTTCAACCATCTGATGTACTTGTAGCATTCCACGCCCACCTATTTGCCTTGGTAGATAAAGTCTATCAATGTCACTTCGTGGATGAAGGGCATGATTCATTGTCATTATTTTTCTGGTCTTCCTATCCATTGCTTTTAGTTCTGCTTGAGTCCAGTCCACTATTCCAGCTGTGTACCTAATGACTGGAATTGCCCAGGTGTTGATTGCCTTTATGGTATTTCCTCCATTGAGTTTGGACTTTAAGATCTTCTTCACTCTCTTGATGTATTCACCTCTAATCTTTTTCTTGACTTCAGTGTGCTTGATGTTGTCAGCTTGAAGGATACCGAAGTATTTGTTGTATCTTCCTCATCCAGACTCTTAATGTTATTTTCATGGGGCATCTTGATTCCTTCAGTTTTCACTACTTTTCCTTGTTTGATAGTAAGTGTGGCACATTTATCCAAGCTTCTTATTCTTCTTCTTCTTCTTCTTCTTCTTCTTCTTCTTCTTCTTCTTCTTCTTCTTCTTCTTCTTCTTCTTCTTCTTCTTCTTCTTCTTCTTCTTCTTCTTCTTCTTCTTCTTCTTCTTCCTCCTCCTACTACTACTACTACTACTACTACTACTACTATTCATAGTATTATAGCTACAGTAGTATTGATCTTCCACTTCTGTAGAAAAGTTGTTCTTATATGTTTTCTATGAAAAAATGATGCCATTCCTTGATTCTGTGGGAACTCATTATTCTCTTAGAAACCATATGGAATGTGAACCCTAGTCAATCCTAATCTGTATTGTTAATTCCTGTTAGTTTTTCAATTCAAAGTCTCACAGATGTTTAATCTTTAGCATAGAAAAATAATTAAACACCCTGTAATAAATTCAAAATCAACCATGATGTCTAGCCCCACTTTAAGCATGAAAAAGGAGCCCTGGTGGCACAGTGGTTAGAGTGCAGTATTGTAGGCTAACTGCACACAGCCTGGAGTTCAGTCATGATGGGCTCAAGGTTGACTCAGCCTTCCATCTTTCTGAGGTTGATAAAATGAGGACAATTGGAGAGGCAATATGCTGACATTGTAAACCTCCCCGAGAGTGCGGTAAAGCATTATGGGGTAGGATATAAATCTAAGTGCTATTGCTAAAAACTAGTTGGATGAGTTTGGGCCAGGGTTGTTGTTAAATGAAAAATAGGAGGAGGAAGAAATATTAGGTATGTTTGCCACCTTCAGTTATTTATTAATAATAGTAAAGATGGGATAAAAATTAAATGAATAAATATATTTTAGAAGACAACTCTCACCATAACAGAATGTATGTTTCCTGAAACTCATGTAAAATAAAAGAGGAGAAAATATATACTGCATCAGTCATCAGTGTTCTTTCCTATGACTTGCAGACTAAGCTGTTGTCATAATAATAATAATAATAATAATAATAATAGTACAAATGCATACAAAGTCAAAATTGAGAAGACAGCAACAGACAGTAAGTGCCGCCTATGCAAAGAAGCTGAAGAAACAGTGGACCACTTGGTAAGCTGTTGCAAGAAGATTGCACAAACTGATTACAAGCAGCGGCATGACAAAGTAGCAACAATGGTGCATTGGAAGATCTGCAAAAACTATCATTTGCCTGTAAGCAAAAACTGGTGGGATCATAAAATAGAGAAAGTCATAGAAAATGATAAAATTAAACTGCTCTGGGACTTCAGAATTCAAACAGACAAGCACCTGCAACATAACACCCCAGACTTAACAATTGTCGATAAGAAAGAAAAAAAGTCTGGATAGTGGACGTGGCAGTGCCTGGAGACAGCAGAATAGAAGAGAAAGAACTGGAAAAGATAACAAAATACAAAGACCTACAAATAGAAATAGAAAGACTGTGGCAAAAGCAAGCAAGGGTAGTACCAATAGTCATAGGCTCCTTGGGTGCAATCCCAAAACAACTGGAGCACCACTTGAACACAATTGGCATTGAAAAATTCGCTATTAGTCAATTGCAAAAGGCAGCCTTATTAGGAACTGCTTCCATCCTGCGACGATATCTGTAATACCATCAAACATCCATATCTGCCTATCCCAGGTCCTGGGTAAGGACTCGATAGGTAGACAAAATGCCAAATCCAGTCTGAACATCTGGCTGACTGTGCGATGAGCAATAATAATAATAATAATAATAATAATAATAATAATAATAATAATAATAATAATAATAATAATAATAATAATAAAGTTGGAAGGGACTTTAGAAGTCATCGAGTCCAACCCCCTGCTCAGGCAGGAAACCTACACCAGTGAGGGCGAACTTTTTAGAGACCAAGTGCCCCAAACCTGGCGCCGCTTCCCCTCCCCCCACCCACTCTGCCCCCGCTCCACCCACCCACAGGACCACCCGCCACCTCCACGGCCTGCTGCAGCAGATAACCCAGGTAGCCCAGCAGCACCATGGTGGCCACCCCCTCTGCTCACGCCCCACAGCGTCATCTGCACATGACATGGTGCGAGGGTGGAGTCTTGCCCCTGCTGCCCGGCTGCCATGTTCTTGGCTGCACTGCTCTGCACAGGCTGCGCTTGGGGGCAACTCTCCTCTGGGGGGCTGCTGGTGAGGGGGCCATGGGGCGAGGCAGGGCTGAGGTAATGGTGCACGTGCTCACAGAGAGGCCTCTGAGTGCTATGTCTAGCACACATACCCTAGGTTCGCCACCACTGCCCTACACCATTTTGGACAAATGGCTGTCCATTTTCGTCTTAAAATCTTCCAGTGTTGGAGCATTTACCACTTCTGGAAGCAGGTTAATTGTTAATTAACCT
The DNA here is from genome assembly GCF_016545835.1 of Crotalus tigris. Classification (NCBI taxonomy): domain Eukaryota; kingdom Metazoa; phylum Chordata; class Lepidosauria; order Squamata; family Viperidae; genus Crotalus; species Crotalus tigris. The sequence goes on along the minus strand of NW_024096781.1, from coordinate 95,812 downwards.
GCCTCCAGAAGTTAATTGTTAATTGTTCTAACTGTCAGGAAGTTTCTCCTTAGTTCTAGATTGCTTCTCTCCTTGATTAGTTTCCATCCGTTGCTTCTTGTCCTGCCTTATTATAGTGGTATTGGCTCTCATGAAATTTAGATCCCTGATCAGAATAGAGAAGGTAATAATGAGATTGGCACAGCTAGTGTGGTCATCTGTCCCAGATACTTATGATTCTTATTGTATTAGGAAAATTAACATCTGAAGAAAATTTGCACTGGGTTTATTTAGGCTTTTTTTTCTGTTACATTTCTGTTCCATTCTATTACAATGTTATACCTACTTAACAATGAAAACAAAATAAAATTATCAGAATATTGATACAAAAAAACCAAAGTGACTTTTCACTACATCAGGAGAAAAAGAATATCTGTATTTTAATTTATTTTAATATTAAGTTTACTTAACCTGTCGGTCCATTTCTTCTGGATTCTTATTAACTGATAATTTCTAAAATGAATATTAAAAGAACATGTCTGTTGATGAAACTTGACCATTTTTTAAATTTCATTGTTCATGTGATTGCTTCAAGATTCCTACATTTTCTTTCCAAATCCTGCTTAAAAAAATAAAAATGCAGCTAAAAATATAAGTTCACATTTCTCCTTTTTCTTTTCATGTACAATGCACTAGGAGCATTGCATTTATCAATGCAAACCATGTATGAATGCTAATGCATCAAAACGCTGCTGTGTTTTATTGATGTAGAAAGCAAAAGATAAGAAGAAACTGAAAGTTATTCAATTGCAGATGTAGCACAGCCGTTTTGATGTTATCAATTCCAAATGTATTAGATTTCAATTCCTGCAATTTCCAGAGATATAAACTTCACCATGCAACATGTTCTCTGAAGAGTATGTAAGTTAAAGAGACACATGTTTGGAGATCAGTCTATAGAAGAGTGACAAGCAAAGTATAGAAATAAAAGATAAGAATGGGAGAAAATTCATAATGTACCAATTTGACTTCAGAAGCAAGATCATTTGGAAGTGCAAAATTTATTTGATGATAATTTTGTACAAGGAGACAGTCAAATACACATCCACTGAAAGTACAAAAAATAGAAATGTTATGTAAATGTTATGACTTTTAGAACCTAATATTTAGCATTGTTACCTTTGGCTCAGGATATGTTATTGTGTTCAGTGTTACCAACAGCTGAGCTCTAGATTTATTTTTTTTTAAAAAACCACTCAAACCAAAAGACAAAACCAACTCTCCCCCCCCCCATATACACACACATACACACATCTATTTGACTAAAGAGCTATAAGGAGACTATAAAAATTATGGATCGCAGAAATAAGCAATTAGTGTTATCTTCAATTGCTTTATTGGCAGTATTCACTCGTTAGAATAGAGGCAGCCGTAAAACAGATTGCAACACACTGTATAATGGCATATGGGGTTTTACATTGTAATGGCCATTCTCTGCCAAAGTCATATTTTCGTTTGACTGCATGGAACATCATCACTGAGTTTCCAAAACAGAAGTGGATAACTCTGCTGCTTCCCTCCTCCTTTTCTTCTTCCCTTTTGACTATCAGATCCTTAGTAGATGAAAAGAACATCACAATAGAAGAACAACAAGGTTCCTTGACCTTTATTAAACTGAGGAACACCCCAGATCAACAAGATAATACAAGATAATATTTGAAGATTTATTGGTTCTGAACTTATGATTGTAGTAATCTGCATGTTGAAGATGAGAAAAAGGAATACAGTTGACTCAGTCACCACAAATAAATCATTCATATATTTCATGGATAAAAATGTCTGGAGAGAAAATGTGATATGCTACTCCAGTGACCTCCCTTTGAGGAAGAGGAATATGAGAAATGAACATCTATCCATCTTTAGCTAAAATGTCTAGAGTCTACTGACAGTACATAGGTACAGGTGTCATTTTTGTGTCTAGAAGCTGCAATTTTTTTAATTTAATAATTTAAGCAGCCCAAAACTCCGTGACATTTTGGAGCCATGAAAGGTAATAGCTGGAAGGATTGTGAATATCACCCAGTGATATTCCTGCCCAATGCAGGAATACACTACTAAAGTATCAACGCATATGGCTATCTGGCTTCTCTTTAAACACAATCAGAAAAGGGAAAGGCTACTATCTTCTGAGGACATTCTGTTCTATTGTTGATTAGCTCTTGACATTTGAAAATTCTTCATTATGTCCAACCAAAATCTGATGGGTTTTTTTGTTTTGTAATTTAAATCCATTATATCTTCTTCCATCTTCTTGAACACACTGAATAAGTCTTCTACAGCCGTCTTCCCAGAGTCTTATCTTGTCCAGCCCAACTGTACCGTAGGTCACCAATTATTTTTCAGGGTTTTTTCTTTCCTGCCCCTTGCTATATTTAGTGGTTCCCCTCAAAACATGCACTAGCTTGTTAATGTTTTACTTAAGATGTGATGTATAAACGTGGATGAAATATTTTGAATAAGCCATTCAAAACAAAATCCAGATTGAAGAGTCGTTTTGTAGGATCCAATCTGGGTCAGTCACTGGGACCAGAGACTTTGTCTTCTGAGCTTTCAGATTCGCACTGGAGTCCATCTTCAGTTGTTTTTATAGTCCTTCACAATCTGTGATTTAAAAAAAGGACTTGCATAATTCTGATCTGGAACCATGGTCCAAATTAAGGACATTTCTCATTTTGCTGGTAGGTGATCAAAATACCTTTAGATGTTAGATGATTAAACCTGGCATGGGCTATTAATGCAGCTATCATCCAAGATATATGTTGACACTGTGCCAAGGGAAATTATTACTTCCATACAGCTATGAGAATTAAAAATTAAACATGGGTAGTCCTTAACTTACAACCCTTTGCTTAGTAACTGTTCAAAGTTACAACAGGACTAAAAAAAATGTCTTACTATGGATGCTCACATTTGCAACTGTTGCTTCATTCCCACATCATGTGATCAATATTCAGGTGCTTGGGAACTGGCATGTGTTTACACATGCAGCATCCGGGGGTCATGTGGTCAACATTTGCAACCAGGTCAGCTGGCTTCCAACAAGGAAAGTCAATGGAAGAAGCTAGATTAATTTACTGACCGCAAGATTCACTTATCAACTGTATTGATTTGCTTAACAACCATGGCCAGAATGGTTGTAAAGTCAGGCACGATTCACTTAACAACTACCTTACTTAGCAATGGAAATTCTGGTCCTCTGTTCAAGGACTCCCTGCAGTTCATTTGATAAAAACACTTGTAAGGGCCGCTTTGCAATAAATATGGCGATCAGTGTGAATCTATGCCCTCTTTTCTTCAAGGGATTTTTAATTTTAAAAACCCAGGACAAAATTTCAAGTTTTCAGAACAAAGAAAAGTTAGATTTATCTTTTCGGATGCACAAAGAGAGCGAAGATAGTTTATACTTCTTCTGTGTAAAAGTACTCTATATGATCACAGGAAGGTAGTGCACTTTTTGTAGGGGATGTTTTCCTGCAACAGAATCAATACATTCTACCAATCAAGTTTTGGGCTTCATAGTAAATGTGATTCCTATGAGGATTTTGAAAATCAGTTTGAATTTTGATTGGTTCCCAAAGGGATGAACTCAAGAAAGAGAATCAACTTACTTCCAGCCACAATCTGGAAGCTTCCTTATTAACACATATCTTTTGGAATGCTGGGCAACCAGACTAATACAGAAACACCATTTAAATGTGTAGTGCTGTACTTTTAAACTATGGCAGGAAAATTCAGCTGGGTGCATTTAGCTACTATTGTAGCCTAGTTTTTTGAAATAGAAGCCTACACATTACAAAGTCTTATTGGCACCAAGCTGAGCTTTCTTGTCTATGTTAGGTTCCAGGCACAAGGGACAGTATGTTTTGAAAATGTCATGGTGCTCTTTTGTAACAGAAAGGAATCTTGCTAAGTCAGGTGACAAAAGGCAACAGAAGATAACAGGAGAGAGACAGAAAAAAATGCCTTATACCTCTTTCTTTCTTTGGCTAACCATTAATGTTATTCTTATTAATCATTGCTACAATACCATATACTGACATACATAAAGAGGAGAGAGGATTTGAATAATAGAGAGAAAGGGAGGATTTGAAATATACACACATAAAATGCTTTCTAGTCTCATGTAGGAGAAGGGTGAAGATTTCAGACAGCACTCCTGACTTAGCAACTGGCAAACACTTTTCTTAAACATTGTACAATGTGATTCCGTGGACACATTTCCCAGAATATGCCTACTTTTGCATTATAATATAATGGAAGATAACCTGGCTTTTTGCAGTAGGGTTAGAGGGATTTCTTTTTAAGAGACATAAAAAGGAAAGATTGTGACTGAGCAGATTAATTATTTGAATGGGAGACATTCCTCCTTTGTCATTATCAAGAATAAACATGTGCATTTGTATTCCCAGGTAACCTTGGTTGTTTCCCTAAACTAAGCCTTGTTAAATATAATAGGTACTTGGAAGAGACACTACTAAGAAATCTCAAAGCTAGACTTCTGGGTTAGATGGCATGGCATCATGGACGCAGGAAAATGGGGCTCCATTTTCCACATCCAATTTTGCTCTGCTGGGGACCCTAAAAAGGGTCTAAAGTTGCCCCGGAGAGGCAAGAGAGAAGAAGGAGATCCTCTTCGATTGCAGAAGGGCAGAAGCCCTTCCATTTGATTCGAGGAAGCCCTTCAAACCAGCAAAAGAAAGATTGGCTGCATTTATGTGGCCAGCCAGAAGCCACCGACAACCCAAGATAAGCACTAACTAGCAAATTCGGAACAACACGGATGGAACTGGGTGAGAATGATCCCCTCTTTATAACTTTAAAACTTTTTCCTGGAAAAAAGAACTCCCAAAGAAAAGAATCCCCCAGAAGATAGCGAGAAGGAGAATTTTTACCCCGTTCTCTCAGGAAAAGAGAAGAGGTGAATAACTTTCTTCGGGGGGGGGGGGATTAGAGAAAACTACAAGATTAATTTGGATTTAATATAGAGACATAGCTTTGACAAATTTGGGGACTAAAAGTATTTTTAAAACTTTATATTCGAAAAGATATTTGAAAAGTTGATGAAATAGGTTTGGATTTAAAAGCTGGAAGATGGATGTTAATGACATCTAATAGTGAACCTTGGCATTACAATTTATTATGCTTAAAGAAAATTTGGCACAAAGCCCAGACATAGATAAGGCTCTTTGTTGTTCCTGGAAACTTTCACTTTTGCAGACTGCAGCTGGGAAAAGGGGGAAAAAATCCTTGGGCTGTTTTATCTGTATGAAGGAAACAATAAACTATTCTAAATTGGCCAGCCTGGATTACAGATATTGACTGACTTTTAATTTCAAGAATTATCAAGAAATATTAAGAAACAGTGGGAAAGTTGCTTCTGGACTATTTCTCTTTGGAAGAAACATGGATAATCAACAAGAAAATGTAAATGGACTCCAGAAAGAAATTATTTCCATGTTGAAATCAATTCAAGAAACAATTGTTTTAAATTATGAGGAGACTAAAAATAATTTAAATAACATAAAACGAGCAATTCTCCAACTTAAAGTTATAAGCAAAAAACAATCAGAAAATGACCATAAAGAATGAACTAGAAACTGAGAAACCAGAGGAAAAAAATAGAGGAAACTGACATAAAGTTAGAGGATTCAAAAGAAGAAACCAACAGACAGGCACAGATAAATAAAAATTTGGAAGACCCATATATAACACTAGAAATGGGAAAGATATTTTAGTTTTCAAAACTTCAGATCATATTTGAGGACAAGAAAGAAGAATTGATAGAATGGACAACAGAGCTGTTAGGAAAAATGCTGAAAACTGGGAAACAAGAAACTAAAAGAGAAACTGAAGGAGAAAGAAAATGGAGGCTGTTTAACCAATATAAATGAATTAAGCATTTTTACAAAAACACTTTAATTAATTAAATTGTCTTTTTTATTCCAAACAATATATACAGGAACAGAGGAAGAAATACTTGGTGACTTAAAATGTACTGACTTGCAAAGTCATTTGGCAAAGGAAGAAAGCTAAAGTAAGACTGAAGAAAATAGAGGTCCTGACTAATTAGATGGATGGACTAATGGATGTTTGAATATGATTAAAAGAATAGACAATTGTTAGAAATAAAAGGACCATTATAAAATAGAAGGATGTGATTTGTAACTAGGATAACATAATTTCCTATAAGATGGGAAATATGAAAATACTAAGAGGGTCAGTATAAGGGAAGCTCTTAGTTACCCAAATGTAATTATGAGAAAAATGATAATTGATAAAGTTATTTTGAATATTGATGGGAAATTAAAATTAAAAAAGAGAAAAAACAGGATACGGATTGAATAAGGGAACTCTGATTGTAAATACATTTGAGATAGGTTTTGGCTAGAGAAGATATGATAAATTGATATTATTGACACTATGTATAATATTAGAAACATATTATGAAGATGTTTATATTTAATTGTATAGGTATTAATAGCAGTAAGAATTATACTTGCATAGTGGGGAAAAATTATTATTGGAAGAAGAGAGGATCAGGGAAATACTGGATGGTGTAGTATTGGATATTTTGAGTGAAAATTAACATATACCACTGAATAAATATGGAACCCAGACATCGAGGTGTTTATTAAGTATTTATGATTGTAAAACTTGAAATTAATAAAATATTTACAAAAAAAAGAAATCTCAAGGCTAAAGGTTAAACTAGAACAAATCACTACCAGGTTAGTGCCAAGAAAACTAAATACATGTGACTATGTAAATGCAGAAGTCAAGTCTGATTCAAGGGAAACCTTACAAATTAGCTACTGTTCATTCCTTTTGCCCATCTCAAGTTTGACCATCCATGTTCTCTAAATGGGAACTAGAAATTCTATAGGGACGGGAAGAGAAGAGTGTCACATGTTCCGACTAATGAAGCACTTCAAAGAACTTTCAGGCATGTTTCCTAAAGTCTTTATTTGCAGAGCTACAAATTATGCCGGTCACCATTGGACTAATTGATGCCAGAATCTGAACTTCCTGTCGCTGGCATCAAGCTTTCCTTGCTCAACCCCTCCCTTCTCATGCAGTCACAGGTCACATTATCCAATTAGTGAGAAGGTCAAAAGTTTACTTCCTCTTTCTTTCCCGGGCTTTTTCCCCCCACCCAGTCTAAGCTAAGTATTAACCCAATAAATGCCAGACAGTTTTGCATATTGTCAAAGCAAGAATATACAGTATTTGCAGCATTGACATCCGGCCCCCCTTACAAGAAGGACAGAACCCGTAAAGTAAACAAAAGCATATGTTAAGGGTTATCTTTCAGTTTGTTGGGGTGTTTCACATGAAACCTTTTGATCAATCTGTCAGCGTTCACTTCACTAGATTTCACCCAGGTGGCTTCAGACAATGGGTATCCCTTCCATTGTACCAAGTACTGTAATTTCCCCTACTTTCAGGTAGGTCCACTATAAGGTCCATAGCTATTTCTTCCCAAGGTTGAGAAGGGTCTGCCACGGGTTGCAGTAACCCAGGAGTTTTCCCCGGGATTCTTTTCATTGTAGCACATACAGTACAACTTTTTACAAAGTTTTCCACGTCCTTTTTCAGCCCCGGCCACCAAAATTGCCGGCGGGTGAGGTGTAGGGTTTTCAAATATCCAAAGTGTCCAGCCTGCTCTACATTGTGGCTGTGTTTGAGAGCGTTAAGACGGAGCTCTTCTGGCAAATATAACTTCCCCCCTTTGTAAGCCAAGCCATCCCTGCATGTTAGGGACGCTTGATTATCTTTGAACCATTGGTCAGTGAGGAGCTCTCGTTTTATTTTCTTCACTCCAGGGTCATCCGGATTGGGGACCCTGCGAGGTGTAAGTTGAGTGACAGTTTGTGGATTGGGAATAATTGCCTCATTAACCTGCTCTCGTTCACTTTTGTACTGGGGTAACCGGGATAGCGCATCAGCTAGAAAGTTCTTTCCTCCTGGTAAGTACTTTAGAGTGAAGTTGAAGCAGTTAAAATACTGTGCCCACTGTACTTGCTTTGGTGACAATTTGCGAGGAGTTTTCAGTGCCTCTAGGTTCTTGTGATCCGTCCATACCTCAAATGGCACCTTGCTCCCTTCTAGATAGTGTCGCCAGTTCAATAGCGCCCACTTAATTGGAAGGCCTCTTTCTCCCAGATTGCCCACCTTCGCTCGCTCTCAGCGAATTTCTTAGAGGTGTAGGCACAGGGTTGCAGGATCCCATTTTTGTTCTTTTGAAGTAACAATGCTCCAACCGCCACATCGCTGGCATTGGCTTGAATCACAAAGGGTTCCCCTGGGCAGGGGTGCTTTAGAACCGGTTCAGCGGCAAATAGTCTCTTTAAATTCTCAAAAGCTGTTTGACAGCTCATTGTCCATGCTAGTGGTTGGCCCGGTCGTGGCTTCCCTCCTCCTTTGCCTGTTTTGAGTAGTTCTGTAAGAGGAAGGGCAATCTCGGCAAAAGAAGGGATGAATTGACGATAAAAGTTGGCAAAACCCAGAAAGCTTTGGAGCTGTTTGCGAGTCCTTGGGGGTTGCCATTCAATTATAGTTTTTACCTTGGCCGGATCCATTTCAATACCCTCATTGGAAATTCGATAGCCAAGATAGTCTAATTGGGTTTGGTGAAATTCACATTTTGACAATTTGACATAAAGCTTGGCATTCAATAGTTTCTTTAACACTTCTCTCACTAGCTTTATGTGATCATTCATGTTTGTGCTGTATATCAGGATATCATCAAGATACACCAAAACCCCTTTGTACAAGTGATCATGTAGAACCTCATTAATCAACTGCATAAATACAGCTGGGGCCCCCTGTAGTCCAAATGGCATGACTTTGAACTGATAGCTCCCCATTGGACAGTTGAAGGCAGTTTTCCACTCGTCTCCCTCTTTTATTCTCACCCGGTAGTATGCCTCTCTTAAGTCTAACTTAGTGAAGACACTCCCCTTAGCCAGGTGGGTCAATAAATCCTTTAGGAGGGGGAGGGGGTATTTATTTTCCACACTTACAGCATTGAGTCCCTTGTAGTCTACGCAGAGACGAAGAGACCCATCTTTTTTCTCTTTGAACAACACAGGGGCTCCCACGGAAGATTTGGCCCGTTCAATAAACCCCCTCGCTAGGTTCTTGTTCACATATCGCTGCATCTCCTCCATTTCGAGGGGGGACATAGCATACATCCTCGGACGTGGGAGTTTGGCTCCGGGCACCAGTTCGATGGAGCAGTCATTGGGTCTGTGAGGGGGTAGGGCATCACATTCTTTTTCACTGAACACCTCCGCCAGGTCCAAGTATTCTTTGGGGATGACTGGTTCACCTGGAGTCAGTGAGGCGGCCATGTGCGCTCGCTCATTGGGTGGCCTAAGATGCCCAGTAACATCTGTTGAATCAATGGGGGGATCAGGCCCTATAGGTAGTCTCACAATTCTCATTCCTTTCTCCCACCAGATAAACGGCTTCCATTTGTCCAACCAGGCTAGTCCTAGGATCACTGCCTCGGTCATCTTTGGAGCCACCAGGAAACGAATAAACTCCCAGTGTGCACCTATTTCTAGGCGTAAAGGCTCAGTTAATTGTGTAACAAGAGTCCCTCCCATCAGGGAGCCATCGGCTTGCTCAAATCTCATCGGTTTGGAAAGCTGTTTTGCCCTTATACCCATTTTCATGGCAAACGCCAGACTAATAATGCAGCGGGTACATCCCGAATCAATTAGTACGTTTAAGTCTATTTGTGCTCCCGACGTAGGGATTACAAGTTTGGCGGGCAGTGAAAAAGGCGGGATTTGTTGACTCACCATTGGGTCGTTTTCTCCTTCATCGTCGCTATCAAAGAAGGGAAGAGCAGGGGCAGGTCCACCTGGAGTCTTGGCATCCTCCTGTGTGTGGGGTGTAACCTGGGCAACTGGTTCTTGCGTGAGTCGATTGGATTTTTCTCTTGTTGGCCGCTGAGCAGGTTTCTTTTGCCTCGCCGGTCCTGGCTTGCTCTGCAGTCGAGGGTAGGGGACCGGACAGGTGGCCGCTCGGTGTCCTCCTTGTCCACACCGGAAACACCCGAAGGAAGGGCGTGCAGGTGGCCTGGTTCTCTCAGCCCTCGCAGTGGTTGAAGGCTTTCGTGGGGGTGATTGCTGTTCAGGTAGCTCTGGTTGCTGTTCGGGTTCCTGTGGGGGAGGCTTTTTATAGCGAGAGAGCTTAACATCCAGCTTCACGGCCGTCTGGTACCACTCCTGCAGCCGATCAGGTACTTCTCGATAGATGCAAGCCTGGGAGAGGTGATCATCTAATCCCTCAATGAAGTGATGGATGAGGGACTGCTCAGGCCACCCCTCTATTCGACCTGCCATCTTGCGGAACTCTCGCACGTACTCCAGGGCAGGCCTCCCTGCTTGTTTTATTTTGTGAATTTGTCCTGCTGCTTTGAGGCCGATGGATGGGTCTTCAAATCGTTCTCTCAGTCCTAAGAGAAAGAGATGGGGATCCTCCAATTCGAGGGCTTGCTCGCTATATAGATTGTTCAGCCATTCAGATGCTTCTCCCTCCAGGTTGGCCCCAATGACGTCAACCATGGCCCCTGGTTCCGGATAGAGATAGGCCCAGCGATTTAAATGAGAACGCACTTGGTTGAGGAAAAAAATCAGCTTCTCTGGGTCCCCATCGAACGTTGCATTGAAGGGTGGTGCAAACACAGGCTGCTGTGGCCCCCACTGGGGCTGGTTCCATGGGCCCTCTGCTGCTGGCCAGCGGGGTTGGATGGTACCCCCTGCTGCTGTAGGCCTCCCAATGGTGGCTGCGCAAGTGGGGGTTGTAGTGGTCTTCTCTGTTGTTGGACTGCAGGGGGTGGTGGTGCCCTCTGCTGCTGCTGATCATTCATCTGCTGGGGAAACCCATCTACCCATTGCTGCAGATGCCTCAGACTGGAACTCACCCTCTCTTCAGGGTTGGGGTCTCTGGCTGGCAAAGGCAGGGTCTGACAGGCTTCCTGCTGGGCTCCCCATCGCCCTTGTGGCCACCCCAGTTGCTGTAGGCCCCAACCTGGCTGCAGATTTATGCCCAGGGGTTGCACGTTTGGGGGCTGTGGCCAACCTCCTTGCTGTGGCTGTTCTCCCCCCAGCTGCTGATTTCCTGGCTTCTGTACCACCCCAAGACATTGCAAGGCCTCTATTGGCTGTGGTAAGTTCAGAGGACATGGATCAGCCACTTGCTGGGGAACCCAATTTCCCCTTTGCTGCAGAGGATTCAAACTGGGATTCTCTCTCTTAGGGATGAAGGTTTCACTTTGTAGGGACTGTTTTCTGTTTCTCATTTCTAAGTTTTGAAATCTTTCCAATGACTCACCCATAACTGTGTTATCTGTCCATGCTGCTTTTGAAGTCTTAGCTCTCAGCTGGGAAATCTGCCAAATTTCTCTCTCCCCCAGCTTGCTGGCCGTCGCTTTCCTCCCCGGGGAAACTGTTGCAGCTACGAGGCTGGTTTCAGGCAATATTTTTTTCTCCATAATGAGATCTCCCCCGAAACTTTGCCAGCTCCTTTCAGGCATAAAGGCAGCTGTTGATAGATCGGGACGTAGATCGTTTGAAAAAAGTGTGGATTCTGGCATGATGTCACATGTTCCGACTAATGAAGCACTTCAAAGAACTTTCAGGCATGTTTCCTAAAGTCTTTATTTGCAGAGCTACAAATTATGCCGGTCACCATTGGACTAATTGATGCCAGAATCTGAACTTCCGGTCGCTGGCATCAAGCTTTCCTTGCTCAACCCCTCCCTTCTCATGCAGTCACAGGTCACATTATCCAATTAGTGAGAAGGTCAAACGTTTACTTCCTCTTTCTTTCCCGGGCTTTTTTCCCCCGCCCAGTCTAAGCTAAGTATTAACCCAATAAATGCCAGACAGTTTTGCATATTGTCAAAGCAAGAATATACAGTATTTGCAGCATTGACAAAGAGTTTATATATCCTAAATATGAAGCTATAGAAAACAACATGTATTTTATATATTTAGATTACTGCAACACACTCTACATGAGGCTGCCCTTGAAGAGCATTCAGAAGCTTCAGTTGGTGCAAAATGCAGGAGCTCAGGTGCCAAGCATTTAGCATATGTGACATCTCTATGCCATGAGCCACATTGACTACCAATATGCTTCAGGGTGCAATTTAAGGTGCTAGTGATTACCTTTAAAGCCTTCCATAATTTGGGAATGGGTTACTTAGGGGATTGTCTCTCCCTAATGGTACCTACCCAACTAGTCACTGCCTTCTTCCAAATGTGTGTAAGTTTACGTTTTAATTAACCTACAGCTTTCAGATTTCTCTGTAGTCTCTCTTCCAAGTACCTCCATATTTAAAGTGTAGTAAGTTAATCTGGCAGGACAGACATGCTCTGGATCCCATCCATGAGAGAGTATCATTATTAGGTAAGGACCTAAAGTCACTGAGATATTACTGTAAAATGTACAGTTTCTGTTTCAAATATGTTGGAATATTCATGAGCAGGAAGAGTCATGTGGTAACTCAGTGAGCCAATGTGAAGAAAGTGCTACTGAGTCTGTGCAAAAGGTATTGAGTTAGGAGCTGGATTTCCAGTCTCTGGTTTGTCTCTGTATCTCTCTGTAAAAAGTCTTCAATTGAGCTATGTTGCTGTAAAGAAGAATGTATGAGAAATTAAAATTCTCTAACAGGTTATGGGCCCAGAGCTTACTAATGACTGCATTGTAATTTAAAGCTGGAAGAAATTGCCTGTGTTTAGAAAGTATAAGAACAAGGCAGAATAAGCAGAATGGCTGCAATGGAATTTAAGAAAAACTCTGTGCCTCGTTTGGGCCAGAAGAATTACATTATATGAGCTGCAAAAATGGAATGGTTGCTCAAAGCAAAAGAGCTGTGGTATATCGTAGAAAATCCACCACAAGTATTTGCAGCTGCTGATTAGAAAAGTCATGATCAAGCAATGGCTTATCTCATCTTGAATTTAGATGATGAACAATTTCTAAATGTTGCAAATTTAAAGACTGCAAAGGAGATTTGGTTGAAGTTGAGAGCTGTGCACGTGAATGTTTCTGCATGCAATATAGTGCAATTGTCAAGAAAACTTTACAGGGCCTGTTTGCAACCAGGTGAATCTGTGGAACAGCATTTAAATAAAATGCAGAGTTTATTTTTGGACTTAGAATAACATGGGATTAAATTCCCTGAGTCCCAGAAGACTTTATTGGTGTTGAACAGTTTAGATAAAACCTGGGACACAGTTTCTGCAATATTTGAGTGTAAAGAAGAGCAAGAACTAATTTTTGAGGCTTTAAAGGCATGTTTGCTTAATGAAGAAAAAAAGCGCCATTTTAGAAGCAGCCACAGGAAGTGAAATTCCTGAGGAGGGGGTCCAGACTGCAAGTCTCCGAAGAAGAAACATTTTGCAGGCAGAGAGCTAAGCAAGAAAAGAATTGCTACATTTGTGGAGCAAAGACACATCTGAAAAGGAACTGTTTGCAGAGGAACTGTTTGCAGCAAAGGACATTTGTGCAACCAAAAAGGACTGATTTGCAAAAGGAACATTTTGGTGTTGCAAAAGTTTGCTATAGCAACAACAGAGACAAGTGGCTAATAGATAGTGAGGCAAGTCAAATAATTGTTAATGATTCTGAATTATTTTGCAGATTTGTTCCAGTAGCACAAGAAGCTATGGCTTTGGCAAATGGCCAGAAAGCAAAAGTCATTGGAAGAGGCAATGTTAAAATTCCGTATTTGGAATCAATGTGCTTTGTGTACCTGAGATGGAACATAATTTGTTAAGTGTGTCTAATTTAGACAAGCAAGAGATCATTTTTGTAAATGGGAAGTGTCTCATCAAAAGGAATGGGAATATTTGTGCAGAAGGCATAAAGGAAAATAATCTATATGTATTGCAGGGACAAAAGATTCAATGTTCCCATATATTTAAAAATGTTGCAGAGCATGATTTGTGTGTTCATCTTCTACATAGAAGACTTGGCCATGCAAGCTTTAAAGTTTTGCAGCAAATGCAAGATTTTGCAGAAGGGCTCAATTTGAAGGGACGCAAAACATATTTGGACTGTGCAGCATGCAAAGCATCAAAGTCAAAGGCATTCCCAGTTAGTAAATGTAGCACAAGACAAACAAAAAGAGCTCTAGAACTGGTCCATGCAGATCTGGTGGGACCTATGCAAGCCAGTTTGGGAGGAGCAAAATATGCACTGGTAATTGTTGATGATTATAGCAGGTATTCATTTTGCTACTTGCTTAGAGGTAAGACAGAGGTGCTACAACAATTCAAACAGTGAGTAAGTTTTGTAGAGAGAAGGTACAGACAACAAGTGTGTCAGTTGCAAACTGACAGAGGTATTGAATTTATGTCAACTAAATTCCAACAATGGTTGGGGCAGTTGGGGATAAGACACAGACATACAAATCTTTACACAGCAGCAGAGAACGGTGTAGCTGAAAGAAGGAATGATGTTTTGCAAACAATGAAAGATCCATTATTAGAAGATTCTGGTATGAGCAGGTCATATTGGGGAGAAGCCATATTGACTGCCAATTATATAGTTAACAGGCTGTGGAGTTCCTCCATTAATAATACTCCATATGCCATTCTATATGGGAGAAAGCCATCACTGGCACATTTGAGAATTTTTGGAAGTATTGCATGGGTACATATTCCGAAAGCAATCAGAAGAAAGAGATAACAAAAGGCAAGAAAGCTCAGGTTTGTGGGCTATGAGCCAGGGTCAAAAGGATATTGCTTTAGTGATGGAAGTAAAAGAATTGTAATTTCAAAGTCTGCTAATTTTGCAGAACAAAATTGGGACAGAATTAATGCAAATTCTGGGTATGTCTCACTTAATGATGGTGATCTATTTAATGACAATAACTCATCTAATGATGGAAAAATGATTATTGAAAATGTCAATGTTCAGGGAGGAGAGGCTGAACAAGACATGAAACCAGAAAGACTTGAGACACAGGAGCAGTTAATACCACGTAGGTCAGAGCGATGTAACAAAGGAATTCTGCCGGACAGGTATTCTGCCAGCAAGGTAAAGGTTTGCAATGTGTGGTATGAGCCAAGAAGTTATAAAAAGGTGTTGGCATTACCAAAAACTGAACAAGAAAGATGGAAGGAGGCCATGGATAAAGAGATGAAATCCATGGGAGACCATGAAGTATTTAAATCAGTGACTTTGCCACAGGGAACCAAAACTGTGGGTTGTAAGTGGGTATATAAGAAAAAGGTATTGCCAAATAATGATGTACAGTATAAGGCCAGGTTAGTGGCACAAGGTTTTTCACAATTAAAGAATGTGCACTACGATGAAGTATTTGCGCCAACTGTGAAAAGTGAGAGTATAAGATTAGCACTGGCGTTGGCAGCGGCATATAAGCATAAAATCTGGCACTTTGATATCACAACTGCATTCCTCAATGCTGAGTTAGAGGAAGAAATTTATATGATCCAAGCACCAGGATGTGAAATTGCAAAACCTAACATGGTATATAAATTAAACAAGGCTATTTATGGGCTGAAGCAGTCAACCAGAAACTGGAATATCTGTTTAGATACTGCTTTAAAGGATCTTGGATTTAAAAGTTGCAAAGCTGATAATTATATATATATATATATATACTGGACAGTTATAAGGAGGGAATTGTCTACTGTTATCATTTGTGGATGATCTTTGCTTCATTACAAAGGATGCATCACAAGTCAAGGAATTTGCTGATAAATTAGGAAAGAAATTTGAATTAAAGAATTTGGGAGAAATAAAAAATTATCTCGGTGTAGAGATACAGAAAAATGAAAAAGGTGGTTATATTCTCAGTCAAAGGAGAAAAATTGACCAGTTATTGGAGAAATATAATATGAAAGATAGCAATACTACTCCCACACCCATGAGTGCGGATTTTTATAATAGTTTAAGTGCGGACAAAGGTGAAACCTGTGATCAAGAGATATATCACTCAGCAATAGGGAGTTTGTTATATCTTTCACAGTGGTCCAGACCAGACATAGCTTGCGCAGTAAGCATTTTGAGTCGTTTTACTGCTGCACCTACAAAGTTACATTGGATGGGTTTAAAAAGGGTTCTCAGATATTTAAAGGGAACTATAAATTTGGGTCTTCAAATACAGATTACTGAGAAATTGAAATTAAAGTGTTATGTCGATAGTGACTATGCAAATGACATAAACACAAGGAAATCAAATTCTGGGATTATAATATTGTTTGGAGGGACTCTGATTAGATGGAAGTCCAGAAAACAAACAACTGTTGCTATTTCAACAGCAGAAGCAGAGTTTATTGCTTTATCTGAATTGTGTTCTGAAGTAACATGGTATGTACAGTTGTTGCAAGATTTAAATATTAATGTAAAAGAATCTGTAAATGTATTTGAAGACAATGCTGCCTATATAAAAATGGCAACTGGTGACAGGGTGAAGAACAGAAGTAAACATGTAGACATTAAGTATTGTAATGTCAGGGAAGCTGTAAAAGGAAAATTGATTAGTTTACATCATTGTTCTTCTGAGGATAATTTGGCAGACATGATGACTAAACCATTGAGTAGTGTTCACTATGGAGAATGTGTTAAGTCAATAGGTCTGATGTCTCTTCCTGTCATGAAGGGAGGAGTGTTGGAATATTCATGAGCAGGAAGAGTGATGTGGTAACTCAGTCAGCCAATGTAAAGAAAGTGCTACTGAGTCTGTGCAAAAGGTATTGAGTTAGGAGCTGGATTTCCAGTCTCTGGTTTGTCTCTGTATCTCTCTGTAAGAAGTCTTCAATTGAGCTATGTTGCTGTAAAGAAGAATGTATGAGAAATTAAAATTCTCTAACAAAATATAGTTTTTTTGTTTTGCTTTGCTTTGCAGAATTAGTGGTGTCAAGTCCCGAAAGCTTAAAAATACTCAATATTTGGCAAATCTTTCTGGTATTGTCCCAAGAGTTCCTATTACAATCAGTATGACAATCAATTTTTTCCTCCATAATCTTTCAATCCCAATCTATCAATCCTGATAGCCTGCTATTTTTTTCCAATTGTTTTTTATCAATTTACTTTGTTCAAGTATTGCCATATCAAAATGAGTCACCATTTACTTCCTATAACAGTAATGTTTGTTGCATTATTTTCTAAGTTCTATCAGTTTGAATGTTAAAATCCCACTAAATTTTCACATCTGTTTCATGCATATGGTCCCTGTAGTTTTTGCAAATAGTGAAACCAAATTTTTTTTAATAATTTTTTATTTTTCCAGACTCTCCCCCATACATATACCGTAATACTTATCAGATATTAACATACATTCCCTCCACATTCACATACAGATACTTTTAACAAAATGAAATAAATACATACACATAACTTTGGTGTTGCTCGCCCATTTCCCCTTTCACCGTATCCACACTCCTTCTTCTTTACCTTCTTTCTCCCTTTCTTCTCTTCCCTACTTCCCTCTTCTTCCTCTCCTCTCCTTCACCACTCTCCTCCCCTTTCCTCTTCCTCCAACCTTCCTACTTCCTTCTCCCCTCCTTTACTCTTTTCTCTCTCCTCTCCTTTCTTCCCTCTCATTCCTCTTCAGATACAATTCAGGGGTAATGTCCGAGCAACTCCTCTCTCCAAATTTCCTATCTGTATTATATACAATAAGATTAATACTTCTATTTATCTAACCTTCTCAGTATATTCTTCTATAAACATTTATACAACCTCCAGTTATTCAATACTGTGTTGCCTGGGTCTCCCTCCTTATCTGCTCCTTCTTCTTCCATCTAAATTGATGTTAACTATCTTTTAACTGTATTCTCTTTTCAGCCAATCATAAAAAGTTCCCCAAATTTCATAGTAGTCTGACTCTGTCTTATCTTTAATTGTCATTGTTAGTCTATTCATTTCTGCACATTCCAGTATTTTCTCAATCACCTCTCCCTCTGGGGGGCTTTTCAGTGCTTTCCAATTTTGTGCAAACACAATCCTGGCTGCCGTAATTACATGAATAATTAAATATGTTTTTTCTTTATTGTATTTCTCTGGTAGAATACCCAACAGGAATATTTCTGGTCTTAGTTCTATACGTTATTGTATCATCTTTTCTATCCATGTTCTAATTATATTCCAATAAGTTTTAGCTTCTACACACATCCACCACATATGGTAGAAGGAACCTGGTATCTGATGACATTTCCAACATTTCATAGACCTGTCCTTAAACATTTTAGCTAATCTTTCAGGAGACATGTGCCATCTGTAAAACATTTTGTACATATTTTCTTTATACGCAGTCGCCATTGTCAATTTATAGTTTCTTTCCCATAATTGCTGCCATCTATCTAATTCAATTGTGTATCCAAAATTCCTTGTCCATTTTATCATTGTCTCTTTCACTTGTTCCTTCTCTAACTCCATATGTAGTAGATAACTGTACATTTTTTAATCCATTTTTCTTCCGTTCCTGTGAGTATTTCATCTAACTCTGTTGTCGCCAAATTAACACCATCTATTTTCACATCTTTTTCATATCTAGATTGTATTTGCGTTCTCATGTACCAATCCATCTTTATTCCTTGTTCCTCTAATTGTTGTTTGGTTTTCAACTCCCCCATATCTGTTAATAAGTCTTTATATCTTATAATGTTTCCCATGTTAAACATATTGGGGTGTATTAGCGCCTCCATAGTTGAGAGCCAATTTGAAACCAAATTTTGTTTATACACACCAGTAGACAATTTTTGCATCCCTACAATGGTTTGTTTGTACTTTGAGTGATTTTACTATAACCACTAATGAGATTATCTACAGCAGGAATGTAAACTGCCAGCCCGCGGGCCAGATGCGTCATGCTGAAACCACACCCACCCCATTGCCAGCAATGGGGAAAAAATCCCGATACATACGCAATGTCATGTGATATCACGAGTTTGACATGCCTGATCTACAGTTTCTTTCTTAATTTTAATAAATAAGTATTTAAAATTGACAGAAATTTGTTTAATTTTGGCTTCAATGGCACTGGTTTTCTGAACTTGTGTTTCAACTACTATGCTTATTTCTTTGATTTCTTTTTTAAGTACTCCAGAATTCAAAGAGAACCATATTCAGTTCTGAATTGCATTTCTTTCAATATCAAGCATGTACTTGGCCATGGAGTGTTTTATTTTTCTAGCTATTAATCTGATTTTGAATTATTTCCTTCTTATTTTCAGATTTAGTAGAGCTTTTTCTGATAAACCTCCATAAACAGAATCTATTCTTTCCTTATTGTAATTGTTTAAACTATTTTTCTTTTTCTGCAGTTTTTTTCTTTCATTTGCAATAGTTCTCTACCACCTTTGTTGCAGAGTACGTATTATCTATGAATGCCACTTCTTGAGTGAAATGCAAATCTGTTAATTAGTTTTCTTGTGTTTTTAAAATTAGAAATGTCCAATTCCATTCAATTATCTTATTGCATAGCAAACTACAAGCAGTGCCCAGTGTATTTATTGTTTTAACAATATTTCTACTTAAATATTAGTTTAGTTTAATTTGTTTTTATTGATTTGATATAATTTGAACTAGGAATATTTTTCGTTCAGTCATGAAATAAATCAGAAGTTCCCTTAACCTTAATATTTTGGGTTCTTTAGATGCCATGTGATATTTCTATTCATTAACTACTGTATTGCCCACCAACTCTAATCTTTCCTTCTTTAATTGACAAATAGCACATTTGTTCAGGTAAAATTTAATTCCTCTGTCTTTATTAAATTTGTGGACAGTGTCTGAGATAATTTTAGCTTGTGATTTGTCATGTAATTTTAGATCACGCAAAAGACAACAGATTGTTCATTTTTGGCTTTATTTTCAGACTAGGTATCCACAATGACTTTGTTCTGCATACTTGTGAGTGAAACATTGCCAGAACAAGAGTAATATGTTAATGAATCTTCTTAGAATAAATCTTGTTTTATTCTTACTTGACCCAAGTTTTCCCAGTTCCCCATTTCTCCTTTATCAAAACATTCTCCATAAGGCTGCTTTATCATAACATTTCCAATAATCTTCTATTATTTCTCTTACTCAAAAAAAATTTCAAACATTTTCAACTCTTCAAAGATGTATAGAGGATTTAGTCAAGTGATTTTCTACAGTCTATCTAGGCTATTAAAAAGTTTGTTTATTATAAATTTTAAGGTTTAGTAACCATTCCTTTGTCCAACGTGAAGTTTTGCAAAACCTCTTTTGTCCCACTTGGAAAATTATTTATTTCTAATAATCATATATTAGATTTACTATAACTCCAGTAAACAACTTCAATGTTATGGACAACAAGTTATATGCCTGTTGTTGTCATCATCATTGTTGTCATCATCATAATCCTTACATTGTTTTAATAATGTATGAGAAATTAAAACTCTCTTCCTGTCCTCATTTCTGCCATCTTATCATCCTGGTCATATGATCCTGAACTCAGAATGTCCAAGAGGGAATATTACAATATTGCTTTAGGATCCAATCTGGGTCAGTCACCAGAACCAGAGGTTTTGTCTTCCAAGCTTTTGGATTCATGCTGGAGCCCATCTTCAGGGAACTTCTCTAGCAGAGTGTGTGCTGTCCTTTGTGTGATATTTATAGTGCCTGTTGTATGTTGTTTTTTAGATGCTGATTGGGGCGTGTTGATGGCTGGCTTTTAAGTCATTAGCTGTTGTTTGCTTGTGCTGCCCAGCCCTCACCTTCTAAGTACTTGATGATAAATCAGCACTCCTGTTGACTGACAAGGGGCCTGTTTCCTAGGCTTCCATCACTTCCCTGGCTGTTTTATGCCTGCTCATCCAACAATCTTAGTAGCTGCAAAATTGAACATGTGTCCTTGTTAATTGCAGTGTGAGGCTACCATTGAATTCAGGTCTTCCCATATGACCACTCACTTGTGTTTTTGCAAGAGCTCAGAAGACAAAATCTTCTGGTCCCGGTGACTGACCCAGATTGGATCCTGCAACATTATCCTGGGATACATATATTTGCCTTCATTTGTGAATATTATTTTCCTTCTTTATTTGTAGACAGTGATATTATGTCATATGGTGTCAATGCCTAGGATTAATAGACCTACATCACAGGAAGGCTTTTAAAACTTTATTTTTGTTAGGCAGGAAAAGGACTCAAAGTAAAATACCAAACTCACATTTTGCTCTATATTTGAGAAACATGATAAATCCCAGGAAGGTACCACATTCATTATGGAGCAATAATCTTTATGTCTCATCCATGAGAACAAAGTTGGGTATTGTAACTTTGTGGAAATATCTCTACCTTTCACACAAAAGTTCCCCAGTTTGATTCCTAGATTAATAGATACAAATGGAACAAAAAGTACATCACATTTGTTTGCTTTATTACTTAGATTCTGAACCAAACTGACTCTGAGTGGTACACAAAAAAAGCACTCTTTCACCCCCTCAAAATATGCAGAATATCCCAAACCATTTTAAAACCAACTCTAGTAATCAACAATCATAATGATGATAATACTAACTATAGAAATAAATGGGCAGCCAAGTTCAGGCTGGGCTTAAAGGCCCTTTGAAAGAAGAAAAAAGCTTTCTGAATGAGAGGAGGGTAGGAACCCAATGGCCTATGTCTGGGCCATTAGTGATATCCCAGACTGGATGTCAACTCCCAGAATTCTCTTTAACTGGGAGCTGAAATCCACATGTCTTAAAATGGTCAAGGTTGAAAAATATTGCTCTAGGCCAGGGTCACTTGACCAGGCAGGGGATGAGGTAGACCCCATCATAAATCTATACTGATATAGCTATAAAGTTTAATCAACAGTTTTGCTATTGAAGCCAGCAGGAATTTTGAACTCCTGAACAGAGTGACTGAAATGAATATAAAAGAAAAGGACAAACTCTCCTTCCATATATATTACAATTCTAATACCTCAGCCTCACCCCCCACCCCAACACATCTAATTATAAATGCATGCTTTGTACTTTATGCATTTGGCTCTCACAAATATTTGGCTAATTTATTATCTGAGGGGCAGACTCCTGCATCTTGTTCCATTGCCTATGCCAGGAGGGATTGATAATAAGGGATATCAAAAACATTGGAAGGGTTCCCAATTGCCTACTTTTGTGCTTATCTTTTCCCATTACATATGATATAGGTCTTGGTACAATGCCACTGATATTTACCTGTTTACAATTGTATGCAGATTCTCCCCGTTTTTTGCTACAATTCAAAACAGCATCCATAATACTTTGTAGGAATATTTTTCCCACAACTACCTTTGAGATGGGTTCGGCTGAAAGAAAGTGCCTGAACCTGGGTCACCCAACAAGCCTTTGTGGATAAGGAAAGGCTAGAATTCAGTCGCCTGGTTTCTGGTCCAGCATCTTAACCACTACACCAAACTGGGTCTCTGGTGTGTGCTTTAATCTCATATATATGCCCTCAGAATTGTTTGTATAAGCTTTTACAAGGTATGGAAGTAGACAAAGTTCTTAATCATATGGCAGTTGATTTTCATATGTTTTAACAGTAAAACTGACTAAACTTTCCAATGCTTCAGTTCAAAATGTGCAGAAGAATTGCTCCAGCCAAACATCATCACCTAAATCTTTGATGTCTAAACATCAACACGACAGCATGGCCCCTTTGACAATAGTAATACACTGTTGCTAACATGTATATAATGGTGAGTTGACAGCAAGACAGTGATGAGCAAGGATTGGTCTAGGCAAGTGCCAAACCCTGATGTTTTGAACAATGTAATGTCCTCTGCAAATCAAAGGCAGGAAATATATAAGCTGCAACAAGTGATGATATTTCATACTAAATACATTTTGGACAAACTCATGCTGAAAATAATGACACACAAGCACACAGAGAACATTAGGAAAACATGTACCGTTTAAGATCTCAATATTTAGATATCAAAAAAGGAACAGTGAGGAAGAGACTAAGAGGCAGTGAAATTGGCATGATTTCACATTAATGTTATAAATTACCAATAGGTTATGTGGATATACTGTATAAATATTAGTGGCTGGAATAAAATAGAATGCATTAGTGTCTCCTTCAGATTCCTGTCATATCTTTGGCCTCATTAATACTTAAGAGGATTTCTTTTTTCTCATGTCTTTTAAGAGAAATGAAATAATAAACTTCAAGGTTTTTTTTTTTCTAATTTCAACTACCACTTACAAGTCAATTTAGAGAAATTGCTGATGTTTTCAAATTGTTTGTAGTTCTTTAAATGATGGCTATTTAACAAAAATTGAAATAGTTTTGTTACATGGAAACTTCCCTGTAATCATAGAAAAAACTTGCCTTGGCAATCATTTTTTCTGCAGTGTTCCCATAAAGTTTCCCCTTCATGTTAGCTTTAGCCAATGTATACAGTAAGGTAGGATTAGACAATTTCATCTGTTCCAGTGTTAAAGTAATGCTTTCCCTCTTGTGGCAGTTCTAAGACACGGGAAGCTGGTTTTCACACGGTCAGAAAAATCAGCCTGAAACGAGATCAATTTTTATTTTACCAGTGCAAGAGATATCTGGAAAACCATCTCTCTCACAAAAGAGAAAAACCTTCAAGCCAGTTTATGCCATCAGATAAAAAGGTGTAAGAATTAAAACATTGATTTTATTATAAATATACATTTGAAACACAGCAATTGTTTTCTTTCATAATGGCTTTATCAAAAAGTCTTATTTCCAATCTCCATTGTCAGGAGAAACTGATATAAAATCTGGTGCATAATATTTGTGTAAAAATATTGAACATTTTGTTAGTAGTAATCGGATAATCTGTAGGAGATAGAAGCAGTCCAATCCTCTTTTTGCCAGTCCCCAGCATTCTTCTTCATCATTCATTTCTTCTTGTGGTTGTTTGTGTTTTCCCCATCATGGAACACACTGGATCTGGTGCTATGTTCAAAATATTTGAGGAGGTGGTAAGAATGTGACAAAGCAGCAAAGAGCAGGTCTTATCATCTGTCAACAATTGTCATTTCAGTGGAGCATATGTTTTTTATAGGTGGCTTCTCTGGAAGAAGGGAATGGGTGGCTTCTCTGGAAGAAGTCAATGGGTGGTTTCTCTGGAAGAAGGAAAGCAAAGTCCCAGACAAACAGAATCTTCACCCAAGACAGGAAGAAGGGGTACTTTTATTCATTGCATCCTAAATACTTGTAATCTGAACATCATTGTTCTGCAGCAAACCAGAACAAAAAACAATAGCAGAATCAGAACAGGAGTTGGCGGTAGAAATAAAAAATGGTACATTGAAAAAGATCTCTGCTAACCAAAGAATCAGGATAGCAGTTTCAATTTTGCACTGGGGAAAAGCATTATAGTTTTTCAACACTTGCCATCATCAGTAGTGATATTTACTAGCCCCCAGATAAACTGTCTTGTTAGTCCTGGAACAGCACAGATTTCAAGATTTCCCAATCCTCCAAAACAGATTTTTAGGGAATACAGTGTCTTCATAGAAAGGAATTGGATGAAAATTCCTAGAAGAGATCAGAGCTTGGTGGATATCATCAATAGTTACAAAGAGCTTTTCTCTTGACAAAAATGCAAGATATGGACATCAGCCATTAATCTAAAATTTTGTTGTTTTGTTGTTAATTGCGAAGTCGTGTCCAATCCATCGCGACCTCATGGACAACGTTCCTCCAGATTTTCCTGTCCTCTACCATCTTCTGGAGTCCATTTAAATTCACACCTACTGCTTCAGTGACTCCATCCAGCCATCTCATTCTCTGTCGTCCCCTTCTTCTATTGCCCTCAATCTTTCCCAGCATTAGGCTCTTCTCCAGTGAGTCCTTCCTTCTCATTAGGTGGCCAAAGTACTTGAGTTTCAACTTCAGGATCTGGCCTTCTAAAGAGCAGTCGGGGTTGATCTCTTCTAGGACTGACCGGTTTGAACAAAAGGAATTTACTATATTTATACCTAACCTGTCCTCCAGGAACGAGACATGGCCTACATAAAACTCTTCTCCAATTTCTTCACCTCACAGCAATTCTGCTATGGGCATATACCAAGCTGAAATAATGCTTGATCCACATTGCCTAGTGATCTACTGTTGTGTAGTGGGAACAGCAAGCCATTGAAGACACAGAGTTGAAATAACAGCTCTTTATTAGGTTCTCACAGAAGCAAGCTCTAGCAGCTACTTGATTTATATTTATATAGATCGCCACTAGGCGTCAGCCAATCAGTTTAAGTATTCATTCCCGCCTAAAACAACAAGCTTAAAGTTATACAAACAGACAGTCTATGATTCAAATAAAGCAATCAGTTAACCATTCTTTATAACAGACCCCTTTGAATTGCTTAATACATAACATCTACCATACATGAGGGTAGAATTTGAACTAGTTTCCTCTATCTTAATACAATATGATAGTTGTTATGTCCTGGGACTGCTGAGTGACTTAGCAGGTGCAGGAAGCTGCAGAGAGGCCCGGAAAGACCATGTGGATGCCCGGGATCAGACAGGCTGTCTCCAGCCTATTGCGCATGCGCAAGGCAGGAGAATCCATTGCATTGATTGGCTGACACTGTCCCTGCAAAGAGGTATAAGAGGAATCCACGCCATTTTGTATTTGGTTCTGCTGTGATCTGAATAAAGAGAAGACTGTTGTTACTCCTGCCTCGTCTCAATGCCTTTACATCAAAAACATAACAATAGCCACTACTTTATAGTGAATCTTTATTTCCTTATTGCTGCAAAGTGCCATTGGTTGTAATAGTTAGGGCTATGTACATTTCAAAAGTGATTAAGAAGAAGTTTTGTGGATCTCAAGAAAGCACAGCACCTATTTGCTATTTATTAAGGCAGTCTGACTCTTTTTCAGATTTCCTAATCAGCTTGAGAAAAGGTATTGCTTCAAATTATTTTTGAAGCATGCACAGTCCTTTTGATAATGCAATAATTGTGACACCACTGATGCTCTTTTCATCAAGCATTTTAACTGCAAAATATTTGTTATTGTATTAGTAGACATTGCTGCTTTCTTAAAACAAAGGATTAGAGTAGCAAATAAAATTTTCAGCTTTGAAATGTTACTCATAGTAAACAAAGGTTGCCATCATGAAAAAAGAGAAGGTGTTGATTTGTGTGTTGGTTTTCTTAGCAAAATTCTGTATTGATTCTAAGCCTTCATAGTAGTTCTGGTTCACAATTCCAAATTATGATGAGCAGCACCCAAGTTGTCACAGTGCCAAACATGAAAACAAAAGGGCACAATCTTAAACTAATTAAAGGCCAGGCATCAAAGAAAATTAAGCAGAATTTCTTTGCATAGAGAATCAGTAGTAGATTTTTAAAAAATTATCAATGTGCAATTAACATAGAAATTGCTGTAAAAAAGAAACCCATGAATGATTTATGTTGAAACAGTGTCTTGTTTATAATAGTAGCCAGTACTAGATATTTTAACATAAAGGCACTGCACTTCCCCCACCCCTATAATGTACTTAATTGCATGGTACAATGCCAGGGGGCTGTGGGGGGAAAGCATTCTCACACCCCAGCTGTTGAATGGTTTACAATATGAAGTGTGCAAATAATGATAGTACTTAGTATTTCAGCGGGGGCAAACTGTGGAAGCAAGCATGCCCCCACATAGGTTATCCAACTGGGAACTTTCCTGTATCTCTTTGCTCTTTGTTGTTCAAATGTTTTACAACCCAGGTAGCCTTACCTGTATAAAAAGTTATGATGTTAATCCAAAGGAACCTCATGTTTTTTGAGTGAATTATGCCCTTGAAGATGTCAAAAAAACAAAACATCAGATTTTGGCAGGGTAGACAGGAACCAGAGGTGAGAGTAAATGAAATGTGTGTGTGTGTGTGTGTGTGTGTGTATGCAAGTCTTGGTGTATTCGGGTCTTTTCCTGTGTAAGATTGAGAGTATCTTGGTGACGTGTCGACGAGGTCCCACTCGTCATCTTCAGGCTGGGGTCTTCGGCTTCATGCTTGTGCGAGCAAAGTGTGATCGGAGCTGCCGTCTCTCTCTATATATTGGTGGGGGTGTGTGGAGTGCTGGCTTAGTTGCTGTAGGTGGATTGGTTGGCTGTGGAGGAGTTATTGTTTGTGGATTGTTTGGCTGTTTCATAACATCCTGAGTAGTTGAGGTGCTGGCTGTGTGCCCATTAGACAGACAAAAACAAATATGTATGTATGTATATACGTATGTATGTATGTATGTATGTATACACACACAGGTTCATACACACACACACATGTATTATCTGTTTCTGATTTAGGAGAAAAGTACAAAAAACAATAATGAAATCATACAGCAAAGAAATTTAAGGCCAGAGATGGGAAAAGAAAACATAATTAAGTCTGGATTATAGCAATACTGTTCAGTACACCAGCCAATATTTTTTTATCTTTGCAAATTAGAATAACAGAGTAACGGAGTTGGAAGGGACCATGGATATTCTCTAATTCAATCCCCTGCACAAGCAGGAGACCCTATACTATTCCAGACAAGTGGCTATCCAGTCTCCTCTTAAAATTCTCCAGTGATGAAGCACTCACAACTTCTGAAGGCAAGCCACTGGTTGATTATTCCCATGTTAGGAATTTTTTCCTTATTTCCAGGTTGCTTCTCTCCTTGATTAGTTTCCATACATACCGTATATTCCGGCGTATAAGGCGACTGGGCATATAAGACGACCCCCAACTTTTGAGAAGATTTTCAGGGTTTAGAAAGTCATCTTATATGCCAGAAAATACAGTACAATATTGAATTTTTGTTTATAGATGAGCACAATAGGAGCTCCTTTTCTGCTAGAAAGCTTTGTCCTCTAGTGCTTATTTCTGTAAAAAAATAGGGCTGGCCACTAGGGGGCAGATTGGTTTTAAATTCAGAGAACAGCTACCGGTATATTCCTGCGTATAAGACGACCCCTGACTTTTGAGAAGATTTTCAGAGTCGTCTTATACACCGGAAAATATGGTAGTTTCTTGTCTTTGGAAAATAGGTTGACCTCTCTTCTGTATGGCAGCCCCTCAAATATTGGAACATTGCTATCAGGTGTTCCCTAGTCCTTCTTTTAACTAAAGTAGATGTACCCAATTCCTGCAGCCGTTCTTCATATGATTTAGCCTCCAGTCCCCTAATCATCTTTGTTGCTCTTTTCTGCACTCTCAAATTTTTTTTTAAAATGTGGTGACCAAAACTGGATGCAATATTCTAAGTGTAGTCTTACTAAGGCTTGATCTTGATTCTATTCTATTCCCTCTGTTAATGCAACCTAGGATTGCATTAACATTATCATCCTTCTACACACTGATTCATACATGTCTTTCATTCTCACCTCTCTCTTTTTGAAAAAGTCCATCCATAATGTTTTGGGTCTTCCTCTCCATCCATTCCCTTTCCCCTTATATAGTTGTTTTGAGTCCATCATCATTAATTTTCTTTGTTTGATACTTCAAGATGCTTTATTTGTACTGCTCATCTATTATTATATTCAGATCATATTCTTTCAACAGTCTTCTATTTATGAAAAGATTCCATTGTTCCTTTAATCGTATGCTTTCTCTAAATAAACTTTCTCACATTGATACTTTTCAAGGAACCGATAAAAGCAAAACTCTAATATTCACACATCCTATCCATAAAGTACACAGTACTTCTCAAATTTTGTTCACTGTACTCTTATACTCTTTCAGTCATCTCAACACTGGCATCTTTCAAGAAATACTTAACAAACTAACCTCCTAATAGATTTGTTTTCATACTTACTACCTAATAATGGGATTCTTCCATTTGTAAGGCACAGAAATAGTTTTCAGTACACATGTTAAACTACTTGCAAAGTGACTCCATCAGCATACCATATCTATATTTTACTGTATTTATACTTTCAGCATTTATTACTTTCTTGTCATTAATTTTTCTTGGACCTTAACTTATTACCATTTATTTGAGGTCCACTCTTCAATATATTATTCCCATGCAAATCCCTAAAATATTATTAGCAGCATTCTCTCACTTCTGTTTCATTTCAAATAAGTTCATCACTTTCTTTTTTAATTCAATTCAACTTGATGAAAGCTCATTTTTAGACTTTTCACATACTTCCAAAACAATGTTTATTTCCACTAAAACTGTCCCATTTTTGCTGCTTCTTGTAATTTTAATCTTTTCTTGTTGTCTCTGACTACTTTTACAACTACCTTTTTTTTTATATATACATTATAGAATATATTTCTCTCATCCTTATTTTTCTAGCAACCCATAGCCTCTTTCACTTCATCACACACACCCCAGCATCCTTTTTCATGCTACCTCTTAGCATAACTTCGTACACTCTGGCATTCTGTAATATATTTCTTTTCAAAGAATTCCATATTCTCTTTCCTAACATCCATTTTTCACTCATTCTGTTGAAAAATTAAGTTACCATCTAATGCAGTGTAACATAAATTTCATCCTAAATCTTCCTGCAATTATTCTATGTTTCTTTCACAACTTTTCTTTCCTCCCATATCCATGTTACTGTATCTATCTGTTTGTTTAAAATGAAATTTATATGCTAGTCAATTCCCCAAAGAGATCTTCTCCCCAAAATCTACTCTTGACGTTATCAAATAATAGACAAAATCTGTGATTACTCTTGTATTCTTCACTTACTATTTTAGTCTTTCATCATAAACAGTCAAGACAAAATGGACTGCAAATAAATCTAGTAAATAAGTAAATAAATAAGTAATCATACTTTGGTTATATATTCTTTTTTTATTTCTTGTACATGTCTCTTTATCATTTCAGCATTTTAGGAAGTTGCCTGTGTATCCATGCTGGCCTCTTTAGATTTTTTCCATGTTTTTGTCTTATATCTCATTCATATAATTTATCATACTTCTTGAATATTAGTCTCCTTCAAGATTTCAATCCACTGAATTTGACTTACCTTTCTTTCAGATGAATCAGACTATATTTTTATTAATTTAACCCATATTAAATTAGTATTCAATATGGAGGTCTGGCTCTACTAACTTCTGCTTCCTCTAAGCATCACATGTTCAAGGAAGAATTTGAAATGAACACAATCATTTTCCCGCAGTGTGCCAGTTACTTTCACTCATTTAACGAATTCTTCCCTCTTGGTGAGAAATAGGTCTACAATAGCAGATCTTCTTCTTCTTTCGTCTATCTTCTGATAAATGCAGTTGTCAGTAATAGAAGACAAGAATTTGTTGAACCTCTGACCCTTGGTGGAGGTAAACTTTCAGTAGATGGCAGGATAATTGATATCTCCCATTATCACTCTTCCATCTGTCCACTACAGTATTCCCAGCACTTTATCTTAATTGGGTGAACCCTATCATTTTCCTACACCTTATTTCTCAGAGTTTATACCTAAATTATGTTAGTGGACATTAATGTTGAAATTGAGTTCTGTTTTCCTCTGTTTTCAGATAGTATGTTTGTATGAGTCTTTTTTAATCTGGTCACAGTCCACCGTCTTCCCTATTGTGGATGACCTGTTTAGCTGCTTATTTCACAGTATCTTAGAGTTTGAAGGGGCCATTTAGACATTGATTTCAACCACCTACTAAGTTCAAGGGTACAAGTTTAAAGTATCTCTGACAGAAGGCTCTCTACCCTCTACTTTGATACATTTGGTGAAATTGAATCCATCATTTCTCTGGACAATTAGTTCCACTGTTGTTAGGGAGATTTTTCCTTCCGCTAACATTTGATTAAAATCTGCTTTCCTGTTATTTAAGTTCATTATTATGTATTATGCATTCCGGAAGGAGAGAGAACAAGCCTCAGCTTTTGATATGGCATCCATTTAGACATTTGAAGACTGCCATCGTATCTCCCTCTACTGTTTTCTCCTCAAACCTAAACATTTATTTTGTTCAAATTCTGCTCCCACCATGGCTCTATACCTTGAAAAAAGCCAGTATCTTTTTCTTCCTTCTCTTTTTTTCCATTTTAAAATCCTATTTATATGCTTCCTTTCCTTCAAGGAACTACAGGGATATATTATTCCTATTTCTATAAGAATCCTAGGTGGATAGGTTAGACTAAGAAACACTGGTAGGCCCAAGGCTATCTAATGAACTTCAAGGTGAGAAAGGCTTTGAATCTGAACCTTTGAATCTGAACCCTGAACCTGAATCTGAACAAGAAGTTCAACCACTGTACCAAATATCTCATTCCAGTACAACTTTAACAAAGCCTCTTTGTCTTTCTTCTTAACAGAATTCAGGTCTGTATATGTGTAAATGTATCAATTTGCTTGCAGTTTCTCAGTGCTTTTCAAAGGCAGCTAGCTCTATGAAGAACAAATTATAACAGGAAGTGACTGAGGCATGAGTGACTCTAAGCAGGGCCTCCTGATCCAGAAATGGACATAACTGGCACACAAGGTAGGTTGGTGCTAAGGCCTTCTTGGGTTTTGTAGAAAATCTTCTTTAAATACCTCACTATTAGTGGCCAGATGGCTGGAGAGAACCATAGGAAGTTTTGTAACTTCTATTAGAACAATCCTGTAGTTCTCCTAAAATATTTTCATTGGTGCATATGATCTGATGATCTTTCTTGTAAAGCTCAGGTTTTGTTTGTGTTTCACTGCTGCTGCTTTTAAGTTTTATGGGCAATTTTAACTACTATCTTATTGCCTGCAGTTGTTTTAACTATTTTGTTAGGATACAAGAATGTTCATTGTTATTTTCTTTTCTTTTCTTTCCTATATAATTTTTGAACCACTTTGGATGTTTACAAAAAGTGTATAGACATATATATATTGGGGGGCAGGTGCTTTATTGTAAAACTGGGACTGCAAGTTTTAATTAACTAATTTAAAAATGTGGTTTAAATATAAACCAGAGCTCTAATTTTTTTCACTCTGTTTCTAAAGGATTCAAGATGCAAAGGACAGAAATGGTTGATAGGATGATATAGGGAAGAACAGAATTTGTTAAAAAAAAACAAAAAACCTTCTCTCCTGGATCAGATCACAGATCTGTGTAGTTTCATGCTTTTTCTCATAATGGTCATTTGAAACCCCATAATAAGAACATGAATGCTTTGGCTTTTTTGTTTATGATCTTAAGAAGTTAACATTGAAAGGCATTATTCCCTTAAACTGGAAATATAAGAACAATCATTAACATGGCTGGCTTTAAGCATCACACACACTAAATCAGGGCATTGTATAGCCAGATCCATGAACTAAACCACTGAAGTTTGCAAATTATGATTTATGGCTTAGTTTTACATATAAAGCAGATTACTGTACCAACTATGCTTTACACAAACTTCAGCTTAGCATTTTGTTTTGAGTCCGGCTAATGTGTTCAGAGTTATCCAAGTTAATATCAACAGCATTATTTTTAGTTCATTTCTTAATGATCCCCTCAATGGATTGAGTATTTTTATAGCAGCTGCATCCAGGATTGAAATTTTCATCAACCCATTTTTGTTATTATTGTTGCTATCAAATAATAGGAAGCTAAGTATTTATTTGGAGATTTCTTTTCTCTTTTACCTTAGGTATTGCCCTCCAGATATTATGTAGTCCATTATTTTAATGAACATTATAAAAAACAAAGTAATAATATATATTCTAAAATCATAACCAGCACATGGAACAATGATATAATTAAAAGCTAACAAAAAGGATTGTCCTCACCACACTTCAAGAGGTGAGAAAAGGGGAAGGTGGATAAACATGCCTAAACAAATTCCTAGTACCTAATAATCCTGTACATTAGATAGGCTTTATATAACAACAACACCAACTTTATTGTCACTATGATTGTATACCAATCGGCATATATCAAAATGAAATTTCGTTGCATACAGCTCTCAAAGGGTCACCACCTCCTATATACACTTCTTGTTCATGGCCAGCTCAAGTTTCAGAATGTCCATTTTAGTCTCTAGGGAGTGAACGATTGCAAACAGGACAGATGGAAATGGAGCTCCATGCAGATTAGCCCTCAAATTAGCTTGTATTCCTACACGACAACCTCACCTCCTTTCCTTTTTCTGATCCTGTCTCTTCCACCTTTTCCTTAAAGGGCTTTGCTCCTTTTTGCCCCTGGAGCACACTGCTTCTGCCGCCATCTCCAACTCCTCCAAAAACCTCTCTCTCTTCCTCTGGGCCTGCTGACAGCCTCATCCAGTTCCTTCGCTCCATACTCCCCAGGACCTCTTCTCCTCTGCCTCCTTTGGAAACAGCCCTGATATTAAAGATCTCATTCAGAATAAACCATTCACTCTGGCTTTAGTATTTCACTGCCCATTTCTCCTGGCAAAAAAACATGTTCAACAGATGCCTACAGATAGCAATCCACTCCTGTATATATAAATATATATATATATATATATATATATATATATATATATATATATATATATATATATATATACAGGTAGTCCTTGACTTATAACTATTTGTTTAAACATCATTTGAAGTTACAAGGGCACTGACAAAAGTGACATGGCTGGTTTTCACACATTGCAGCCTCCCTATGATCACCTGATCAAAATTCAAGTGCTTGGCAACTGGCATGTATTTATGACAGTTGCACTGCCCTATGGTCATGTGATTACCATTTTGTAACCTTCCCATCTGGCTTCTGACAAGCCAAATCAATGGTAGAAAGCCAGATTTGCTTAACAATCATGTGATTCACTTAACAACTGCAATAAAATGAGGCAAAACTCACTTAACAACTGCCTTCCTTAGCAATGGAAATTTGGGGCTCAGTGTGGTTATAGGTCGAGAACTATCCATATATGGGATTGCTTTCTTTGACTGAGTCCTATGAGTGGAAGTCCTTATTGTCTGGAGCACTTATATAGGCACAGGTATTAATATAAACATTTTGAACTCAAAATGTTTTGCATTTAAATAACCTATTTCAAGCTTTAAGCAGCTGTTCCAACTTTGCAAGAAATATGCCAAGGCTGCTAGACCCAAAGGTGCTTTTTCAAGAGGCACCTGGACTTTCTTGTTTTTCTTTGGAGATGTTTCACTTCTTGGATGAGAAGCGAAATGTCTCCAAAAAAAACAAAAAAAAAACAAGAAAGTCCAAATTGCCTCTTGAAAAAGCACCTTTGGGACAACCATGACCTGGATGACTGAGAATCACCATAGGAAAGGTTGCTGTGACCATTCACAAACTATTCTAAGCTCCAGAACTCTTCTCGTATGATCAGAATGATTCCAGCAAAGTTTGAGCAATGTTTCTATGTGTTTCCTGCTGAGAACACAGCATTATGGGTTCACAGTACTTCAAAATCAAAGTTAATTCCGCAGAAACTACATTGCATCAGACCTGTAGAAATAACCATTTACAGCTGTCACACTAAACTAGAATATGTAAGCAGCACCACTTGGGATCTATAGATACGCTCAGTGATCCTCTTCTCCCTTGTCGAAACATATCTTGAAAGAAAAGACAATGCGAAGAGAGCTCAAATCTCATTCCTTTTTGCTATCCATTTTGCTCCTGAAAAAGCACCCCCCCCAAAAAAAAAACCCTACTTTTGGTGGAATTGCCCAGATTTGCTCTTTTTCTGTTCCTGGGATTCGTATCTCATGCAGAGCTAGCTCTAAAAACTGAGGAATTTATATATACAATACATAAGAATTCCTCACTGAATCAAGCCAAAGTCTATTATGTTGGAACTTTTGAGTAAGATAGCTTAACACTAATAACTGGGAATCTGCTTCTGAAAATGGAGACAAAAATTATCAAATATTTGATTAGTAACCAAAGAAATATAGTATTTCTTTTGAAAAATCATCTATACTATAATGTTCATCCTTTCATTTTTTTCTAGATGGCTTCTGAGTAAATTTGGTGGAAAAGAATGTGCACAATTTTGCATGCTAGAATTGAAATTAGTCAAGATCTGAAAAGTTTCATGTTTATTACCTTAATATACTCAGACCTTTGTGGTGTTCCTCATTTACTTAGAGCTCTCCAAATCTATAGCTGACCTCAGCTTGGTGCCCTCCCAGCCTTCCATAACCTCATGCTTGTTGGGAATGATGGGAATCAAAGTCCAACACATCTGGAGGGTAACAGTTGGAGAAAGCTAATTAGCCTGACCTGTTAGTCACTTTCACCTCTGTTTCTGCAGGTGATGGCTCTGCTGAATTTTAAAGTTTTTCAAAAACTTATTTTACTGCTTCTCTGCATCCTCTGGAGCGTTCTCACGTGACTGGTATAATGACAATCTGTCTCTCTGCTAACATTTCTCTCCTTTGGTTATTTGTTTGATAAAGTGAGGAGCTTCCCTTTTGTTGCCCTTCACCAGAGCTTAATGTCTTTACTTTGGGATCAATATACTTTATGAATAATTTTATTTCCTTCTATTTTTATGGTCTTTTCTCCCTCATTATCATACTGAGTTTATTAGCTAGTGCTGTCAGTATCTTTACCCTGTCATATGTTCCTGAGGTACAGTAAATATCACTTGTGTTGTAATTAATATGCACACCCTCTGCAGTAATTAAAGCACAGACCCCTTCAACCAGCTGAGCTTCCTACACTAATTCCACCTTATCTTCATAATGAACTTATTGCAAGCTGAAACTACTGGTGAATATTGTTCGGTAAGGATAGAAGAATGAAATCTAATGAGATGCAATAATATTTGTGAACATGGTTAATATAGGGGGGATGAATTTAATTATCCTTAAATCTAATTAAATTGCCTCAGTAGTCAGAATCTTCCCCTTTTGTTCCTTGGGGGAAAGAGGGAAGATACTTCTATTGCCCCTTCAAAAACACATTCAAAAAATAATGACCAAGATGTCTGGTTCTTTGCCCTAAAGCATACATGTGTACATTTGTTTCCTCAACAACTTTCTTCTACATAAGCTGTGATGTTCTCCTACTAGGAGGTAGAACTGGATTGTAGTAACAGCAAGGAAGAGACAGATGCAAAATGCTATGGGACAAGAGTCAGAACCAAAGGAATAGACAGCTAGAGCCTGAATGAAAGCAATAAACCAAAGTTCTCATTAAGCTGTAGAAAAACTCTCAGAAAGAATTTGTGGCTTCAGGTAGGCATCCCTGATATTAGAATTCCCCGGTAACAACAAAGAAAGGTGAAGATAGTCCAGAAAAGTAGTCTCTAATAGGATCCTGTACTTTCATGGATTGATCCATGGGAAAAGATTTAATGGCTCAGCGGTTCCTGGCATAAGTGAAAGATAAGCTGTGCCATGGGCAATCAAATTCAAATCCAGGGCTGAACTGTGTATTATTCTGAATCTGAAGTGCTTTGTGGCCAGGAATAGATCATTCAAACTAGGTCCTCAATGTAGAATCCAGGATCACCAATTTGCCTCCTTGGGGCCTGCAAAACTGCCTGTCTGACTTAACTTTACTCCTTAAAGTTTCATTTAATTTAAAAAAGATGTGCGTATTGGGGGAGGGCGAACTTAGCACGCTGCACAGTAGCAAATTTATACATACTGTAATGCCTCTGAACCCACATAAGCCCTGGATGTATTCTGAGAAAATAAAAGAATGTGTGGCCGCAGCTTGTTCTTTCTTTGTCTTCTGCCAAACCCAGCATGACAATCAAAGTGTGAGAGGCCTTCATGAGCTTTCAATATTCCACACATTGCAATTGACTCAAAAAGTTTAGGCATCCCAGGGCTAGATCTTAGGTCGAGGGAACATAAGTATTCACAGGGCTGTCCTTGCTCATGGAAAGCCCTGCTAGAGATCACAAGAGTGGGAAGAGCCAGGGGAAAACAAAATCTGGTATAACAGTATGTTCAAATTAATCCTAGGCATTATGACTATGGCCTATAGAACCATTTTTCTTTAAAATAGCAGTCTGGCAGCCACATCCAAAGCTTGGTTGGGCCATATTCAACTGATTGGACATTCCTGCTTTAAGTCACAAACTTCTAACACATTTGTGATAAGATACCAAAACTGTGTCCAGATTCACAGCTAGTCCTTGACTTACAACTGGCTGTTTAATGATCATTAGGAATTACTATGGCCTCAGAAAGGATGCTTTACAAGCCATAAAGCACTACTGGATTCATAAAATGTTGCACTGCCCAACCTCCAATCACATGATTGCATTTTCTGGATCTTGACAACTGGCTTAGATTTACAATTGGTTGTAGCATCCTGTAGCATATGACCATGGTTTGCTAGGTTTTTCAATGGGATTTTTTGCCAGTTTCTGGGGAAAAAATGCCAATTCAAGAGAATAGATTTGGACCTATGATCATGTGATTTATTTAATGGCTATCATAAAATGGTGGCAAAATCATGTCTAGTCATGTGAATGCCTCAACCTATGATCATCATAATTTATGATCCAATTCTGGTCCCAGTTGCAGTTATAACAAAGACTACCTGTACTTGTATTTCACTATGGCTCCAAACATGAAAGCACCTGGTTAATCAGTTTGGACCTGTAAGCTAGATAGCATTGGGCCTGATTTGAACCTGGATAAGAGATCATCAGGGCTGAAGTTTGGCAAAACTCTAGCCCAGCGAACCAGTAGGAAACAACTTCTGTATTGTTACCAAGTACACTACATGGATGCAGATTTGACCTAAGGATGTCTTTATCCAGTGGTGACAAAATGAATAGAGATGTTTTATCAACTGGAATGGTTAAGAACCACACTTTTTATGACATTGAACCTAGTAGCCATTATGGCTTTTATTTCAGTTTTCCTTCAGAATGAGTCTAGCTATAATCTGAAGAACTGGAGATGATAGCCACCAGCCACTAAAAGAAGCATCACAATCTGCAAACAACAGCATCAAAAATTGGTCAGTATGGATTCAGAATTCTGAGGCAACATTATCCCCATTTCAAACATTTGCTATGACTGATCAACCTTCAACCAAATGTCTAGAATATTCATTTTTAAGTTCTGACTGTTACCAGTAATCTTTTCTGCAAAATTCTTTCCCATTTCTACTTTTTTTCTCAGAATCCCATAGCAGTCACACTTAGCTAGTTTTGTTCAAGATTGGTATCACTTAGATCCCATATGAGGAAACATCATCTTGCCACTGATATAGCAGATCTTCCTGGGATCCTTTCCTGAGACTACACTGTTTTAGACTGACTCTGAAAGGAAGGGCCAGTTAGTTGTTACTAGAGATTTCCAATATTAAAGTGTTGTTCAGCAATCTAGACTGAAGGAAATGTGCGGCTATCAATCTGGGCTACAAAAATCTGGATGGCCACCAGAGGGCAGCAAGGCTATGCAAAAACAAATTCTTTTCTGCCTATATTTTTGCAGTCTAGATCTAGTAGCCTGAGTGAATTGGGTTTCTTGACCCTGTTCTGCAACTAATAATACTGAACTTGGGGACCTGGCAGAAGACTAAAAAACCTAGCATATTATAATCAAAGTTGTCACAGCAAATTAAATGTAGTTGAGTTGTTTAATGCAAATTAAGTCATGCTAAAATTGCTGTAGGCAAAACGGTTTTGAAGTCAAAGTTCCAAAACTGAACCAATTAAAATTGCTTAAAAACAGCCACATAGTTTTGTCCTTCATCTATGCACATAAAGTGACTAGCAGCTGTCCTGGGCTAAGCGCCAAGTATTGGCTATGTTGTCACCCCCCCCCCCTTTTCTTCCACCCACTCACAAAACATCCCTTAATTG
The DNA here is from genome assembly GCF_016545835.1 of Crotalus tigris. NCBI lineage: Eukaryota > Metazoa > Chordata > Lepidosauria > Squamata > Viperidae > Crotalus > Crotalus tigris. The sequence continues at coordinate 57,097 of NW_024096781.1, read as the reverse complement.
CCCCATTGCTAACCACTCTCTCCTATTCTTCTGCAAGTCTTGCTTATTTAATGGGCAATTCTATTCTTCCAAATATACAGCATGTCTTAAACTTAAAGTAAGTTCTAAACAAAAAAATGGAGGGGGATGGTTTCTTCTGATAATTCACTTTTAAGGAGTGGTGATGGTGGAGAGTCACAAATATTGCTTGATATGGGTTGGAGACCACTCAGGCATACCAATATGGACACATTCACATCCCAAAGATGCTTTTCCAAAAGGCAAGTGGACTTTCTTGTGGGGTTTATTTTTTTTGAAGACATTTCACTTCTCATCCAAAAGTTTTTCAATTCTAACTGAATGGTGGGAAATAGAGGGATTTATATTCTTTCAGTCATGTGATTGTTAGCACTCTGAAGATCAGTTATCTTCAAGGAAAAGAAGAAGAAAGTCCACTTGTCTTTTGGAAAGGCACCTTTGGGACAACCATGAGCAGGATTATTGAGATTTTTCATAGATACTAAAGTACTACTTCTCTCTGTCAGAGAGACAAACTACTGTACCTTTGGACATGAGGTTGTTAAAAATCATCAATGTGCAATTCACAAATAACTATCTCACTGGGACAGCATACTATGTTTCTCCCATACGGCCAAATACTTTGGGAAAATGGATAATAGAATTATTATTGTTTTATATGTATACCACTGTTCCCAGAGGAAGGGGAGTTAAGTTTACTGTGCCCCAGTGATCTTAGTAGATTTTTCTGGGGAAGAGGCAAGAGGCTTATTGTCACCACAATCACCACCATTATCAAAAAGATTGTTTCCTAGTTAAGAAGTGGATTTGATAATGTTCATTACTGATGCTTCCCAGTGATCCTTGATTCATTGTTTCTCTGCTAACCAAAAAGGTAGAAGTGAGCTAGATAAGGGCCATGATCTGCAGGGAACAAGTAATATTGTGCAACTGATGACATAACTCAACCAATGGAACAGATTGCCTTTGGAAGTTGTGGGAGCTTCATCACTGGAAGCTTTCAAGAAGAGACTGGACTGCCATCTGTCAGAAATGGTGTAGGGTCTCCTGCTTGGGAGGGGGGTTGGACTAGATGACCTATAAGGTCCCTTCCAACTCTTGTTATTCTATTCTATTCTAAATTCATGCCATGACACATGATGAAGTCATAGTGAGTAATGAAGTCATGGCATCAGTGATATTATATGGTTTGTGCTATGTCTTATTATCTTATTCTTGGATTGACCTGATTGTTCAGGGTAACAAAGCCAACTCCATCGTAGGAGCCTGTTACAAGCTGTTACAACCTGTTACAACAACAACAACAAGTGAATATCTTGAGCATAAGGAGCTACAAACTCAAATGAACTGCTATTATAGTAATCTATTCTAAATGCAACTGAGTTTTAATTGTTTATTGCAATGAATACAAAAGATAGAATCAGGCTTCAGCCCTTGGTCTGATTTCCAGAGAGATGTGGGGAGGGAGTGGGAGAGAGAGAGAGAGGCTGAGAGAAAGAGAATTGTCTTTAGGCACTCTGCCAAAAGATGTAGACTAAAGGAGGGTCAGCAATTAAAAAATGGCTGTGTATGTGTAATAAATAGGCAGAGATGGGATGGGGAAAGAATGGGAAATAATCTGGAAAATCATTTTGTGATTTTTTTTCCTTTTTTTCAGTATGCAAGGAGGACTTAGTTTTACCTTTAAGTACCTGCTCTTCTGATTAGCTGCTGTCTCACTAGCATTGTATTGACCTCTGAAGCAGAGCGTTGGTGTCCCTCAAATAGAAAAGGAATATCTCAGATCTTATGAGAAGCTTTCAGTCAACCAAGACCCACGTGTATCCATCCCACACAGTGAAAACTCTTTTCACAGTTACCAACTTTGAGATGAGACATGTTGGCTGGGGAATTCTGGAAAATGAAATCCAAACCTCTTAAAGTTGCTACGATTGAAAAATACTGATTTAAGCACCACAAAAGTCCTCTGCCTTCATGCTTGCTTTTTTTAAAAAAAAAAAATCTAAATAACTGTAGAGAAAGAATGGAAAACTACAGAATATTGGAAAAATTAAAGAACAATCATAACTATGATAAAAGGAAAAAGAAATATGATTGGATTATATTCTGAAATTAAGCAGTCCAAAGGATAAATTTACCATGCTTTGATCTACAGCAGGTGGCAACATCTTGTTTCATCTCAGTGGCTGAGCCAAATTTGGATTGGACCTGGTCATTAGCTGGATAGGAAATCACTAGGAAAGGAGGATGTTGGGGAATTGAAAACAAATCTGGGAAGTATGCAGTCAGTGGAAAATCACTTTGCTGTAAAAGGAAAAAAAATTCAGTTTTATTACTGCCAGAGTGCTACAAATCACAAATATTAAAAGCAATACCAAATTCCACATTTCTATATACCAAATCACCTTTGCTACTTTTAGCATGAATCTATTTTTTTTATTTTGTTGTCATGTGGCTGCTGACTCAGGTCTGGAATCTGGGGCAGAAGTATCAGGGAGTAATAAGGATCATCATCCATTACAGAACTATGAAACCAGCAGTTCTTCAGACATGTTAGCAGGATTTCTGTACTACAATCCAACACTTTATGGAAAGGGAACAAATAATTGTTGCAAATGACATGGAAGCAGATCAGTTCCCTGACATATTGCCAAGTTCCTATCATAAATCATTAAAGCAACTGCAGAAAGCAAATTCTAAGCATTTTGCTGTGTGCAGCTAGTCACTGATAAAATCCTGAAGGACAACAGATCTAACAAGAAAGTCTCAAAAGTATTTCTGGAAAGGTCAGATTAGACCGTGTGAATATGAAAGTTGCAACACACTTTCCATCTCCAGAAGATCTTGAGATCTGAGATGATAGATAGATAGATAGATAGATAGATAGATAGATAGATAGATAGATAGATAGATAGATAGATAGATAGATATGATAAACTTTTTTGATTTTCAATTGACTATATCAAATATATAAATGATACAAAAATGCAAATAAACACAAAGAAAATAATAGGACATGTTCATAATACCTACAATTAACTTCAATCTGATAATATTAGGATAGATAGATAGATAGATAGATAGATAGATAGATAGATAGATAGATAGATAGATAGATAGATAGATAGATAGATAGATAGATAGATAGACAGACAGACAGACAGACAGACAGACAGATGATTGAATTATTTAGCTGCCCATCTCACACATTGGGGCCATCAAAATTTCTGGAGAGATGCTTTTCCACAGGGCAGGTGTTGCCACTGAGAAGGCATGATTTCACAAGATGACATTGTCTAACAGAAGACAGAAGGGCTTTAGAACATACCCTCTCTACTAGACTGCTGAGGGTAGAAGAAACAATAGGAGAAAAGTAGTCCTGTAATACCCTGATCATATGCAAACATAGTGTATCTTTCTGGCACCAGTTGGGCATTTTAATGTGTTGAAGATTGTAAACTGTTTTCAGCTATAACTGGTAAGTGAGAGGTTTTATTTAAAAGTGATTTTATAAATCAAACAAATGTTTCTTTAGCATGGTAGTAGGAAGACCCAGGAGCATCCACAGATGGATCAAAAGAATCAAGATACCAGCCATGATCACATAATTGTGATGTACAGCAGAGAGTGAGCAATGAATCAAGAAGTGCTTAATTTGCATCTCACTCTAATTAGCTAGATTCATGCATCAAGATAAGCCATAATGATTTGTTTAGTTGTCCTCAGTGTGTTGTCTGAATCCAACCAATAATCAATAGGTTAGGCAATGCTTTCTTTGCTATACTTTCTTAGCTTCAATTGCCTTATCTACATAATGGGGAGTAGAGATAGTGATATGTTTTACAATGATAAAATTTATCTTTTGCACAAATATGCATGTGGATCGTCTCACATTTTTAGTCATGGTGGCTATTTAAAGCTTCATTTAAATTTCTGCAAGAACAACCCAATAATGTCTGGATTGGTAAAGCAATGCAAAATATTTCACAATGAATATGAGAAATATTGAGATGATGATGATAATGAATTAGAGTTCCACTATTAGAATAGAACAGAACAGAATAGAACAGAGCTGGAAGGGACCTTGGAGGTCTTCTAGTCCAGCCCCTTGCTCTAACAGGAGAACCTATGCCGTCTCAGACAGTGAATGTCTAGTCTCTTCTTAAAAATCTCCAGTAATGGAGCGCCCATGATTTCTGGGGGTAAGTTCTTCCATTGATTGATTGTCCTCACTGTCAGGAAGTTTCTCCTTAATTCCAGGTTGCTTCTCTCTTTGATCAGTTTCCAACCATTGTTTCTCATCCTTCCCTCTGGTGCTTTGGTGAACAATCTGGGCCCTTCTGCCTTGTGGCAGCCCCTTAGATACTGGAACACTACCATGTCTCCCCTATTTCTTATTTTTTTTAGAGTAGCCAAACCCAAGTCCCATAGCTGTTCTTCGTGTGTTTTAGTCTCCAGGCCTTTGATCATCTTTGTTGCTTTTCTCTGATTTTTTTTCCAAACTCTCAACATCTTTTTTGTGATATTGTGACCAAAATTGGCTACAGTATTCCAGATGTGGTCTTACTAGGGTTTTATAAAGCGGTACTAATACTTTGCATGATCTTGATTCTATGCCTCTGTTTATACAACCCAGGATTGTATTAGCTTTTTTGGTTGCTGCTGCACACTGCTGGCTCATAGTCAAGTGATCATCCACCAGGACTCCAAGGTCCCTTTCACAGTTACTGTTTTTAAGCCAGGTCTCGCCCAATCTGTATTTGTACCTTTGGTTTTTCCTGCCTAAATATAAGACTTTGCTTTTCTCCACATTGAAGCTCATTTTGTTGGATAAGGCCCATTGATCAAGTTATTCAATGAAGGGTTATTTATTTCACTTCCTTAGTTCTGCCAACTCCTCTGTAATGGAACACTATGGAAAATTAGGATTCTTGGAGGGGGGGGGTGAGGATTCACTTTTGCCTTTCTGCAGTCTCTTCTTAATCCAGGTTTCTTCTATTCACAAAATAATACATCCTGGATCCAAACTGGAATAATTAACAAAATTGTGAAAGAAAAGTAAAAAACCTGTAGGAGGGCAAGTTGAGTGTATTTACACAAAGTTATTGACAAACAACAACAAAACAACAACAACAACAACAGCAATAATAATAATAATAATAATAATAATAATAATAAAGTTGGAAGGAACCTTGGAGGTCATTTAGTCCCATCCCCTGCTCAGGCAGGAAATCCTATACCATTTCAGACAAATGGCTATCCAGTCTCTTCTTAAAAACTTCCAGCATTCATAGCTTCTGGAGGCAGGTTGTTCCACTGATTATTTGTTCTAACTGTCAGGAAATTTCTCCTTAGTTCTAGGTTGCTTCTCTCTTGGTTAGTTTCCATCCATTGCTTCTTGTCTTACATCCAGATGAAGAATAGCTTGACTCCTTCTTTGTTACAACCCCTGAGATATTGGAGCACTGCTATCATATCACCCCTTGTCCTTCTCTTCATTAAATTTCTCTGATTGCAGTCTGACAACCTTTGCCTTCTTAGAGATGCAAGTCATCCATATAAGGATGGTATTTTTTAACAAATAGTATAATACATCTAATTCCCTGGTCATCATATTTGGCTTATTTCTGATAAACAGTCACAGACACCCCTCCTTTTCTTCCTCCCTTTCAAATTAAAGAAATATTAAAGCAATATTCAAAGACATGCAATTCCATTGCAAGGCACTGCCTTTGAGTGCAGATATTTTTGATATTCTATCCTGAACAATAAAAACAAGTTCTCTTACTCAGGGCAAGAAATGGAATTCTGTACAACATTTCAATCGGATTCATAGTTGGAAGAGCATCCAGTTCTTTCGTTTAACAGGCTGCAGTTGCATACCAGGCTGTCTGGTATGTTAAATGTTATTTTTTTTAAAAATGAGTAACACCTTTCTGTCTTAATGTCACATTCAACTGTAGCAGCCAAAAGAGGGAGAGAAGAGAGGGATTTTTATGTCTCTGTGTGTAAGTAAGATTGATAGTAATTAAAATAGTTATCATTTATACTGTTAGCATCCAACTCCCCAAGAAAGGCTATTTTGAAAGTTTCAGGTAAGCATGGTTTGACATAAATAATATCACAGAAGAAAGAGACTGCTAGCTGAAATGAGAATTTTTCCTTTTGCCACTAGTCTATGCTGTTGCATAAAGATCAGGATGTTAGCTTCACTTCTAATGCCAAATGCAATTCATTTGGGATTTCCGTAATTTTGGCATACTGTTCTAGGAGACAGAAGAGTGGCTATGCCATATTAGATCAAAGGTCCATCCTGTCCACCATTTTGTCCAGTGAACTTTAGGTTGATTACAAAAAATGTCTTGTCTACAACTTTTGGTTGTCAGCTTCTGTAAGACAGGACATTATTGCTTCCAACACAAGACATCAATACATTATAATTATGGATCTTTTTTCTTGCTTTTTAATCAGAAACATTTTTTCTTTAAAATAACTTTCTTTGATTATAACTTTTATTTATTTAGTCGATTTTCATCTCACTTTTATTTTTTGTCAGCTAAAGGTGACAACCTCAAAGTGCCATACTTTGGAACATTGTAATGCCCAAGATAAGATCCGCACTCCCAATCTTCCATAAAGGCTGAAGATCTAGCTCTCTCAGTTGGCCTGGGGCCCCAACAGGAATGCACAACTCTGGAGGTGGTTATTGGATTAAGAGAAGTCCCCACCTCCTCCTATGTACTTCAGGTTCCCAATTGTAAATTATTATTGTTGTTGTTTATTGTTTTATCATTTTAATATTTACTGATTTTTTAATGTTTGTAAGCTGTCCAGAGTCACTTCTAGATGAAATGGGTTGTACACAAATCTAATAAATATAATATCCAAAACAATAAACAATCATGCAAACAATAAATATATAGAATTCAGTGAGATGGATTCCCAGATAAAACATCTGTAACACACTAAGAAATCATTAACATGTGTTAACATTATGCAAACAATAAGCATATAAAATTTAAAATCAAGGGAAAGATATTAAGAAATTCTAAATCTACCAATTTGTCTCAAAATTGGAACTTTTTTCCAATTATAATTGAAATAATATTTATTATACTTTGTTCGGCATTATCTCTTAAAGCCTTAAATACATTGAGTCTTTGCTAGTCAGGATATGCAAATAAGCAAAATTCTTCAGAATTCTTATTATTCTTCCTTAAGCTATTTTCTCACCATTAATTTATAATGTTTATAATGTCAGACAACCTTCATTGTAGCAATACAAAGTCTGTCTTCATTACCAGATGAATGAGTGATGCTTTAAGTGACTAGAAATCCCTGGTGAGGCAATTGACTTATTCCATGTAGGCAGCAGGAGCAGCTAAACAAATCAGAGAATCTTTCCCTGGCTTGTTCACAATTTCAGCTCACAGACCAGAATGTAATGCCAAAATTTGTTCCAAAAGGCTTAAAAATCTGGTTTGCTAGGATTGCAAACTAACTAACCATAATTCCTCATTCAGATAAGCAAGCCACTGAAAAATTCCCCAGCTCACTGAAATTCTTTAACAGACAAATAATTATCTATCTATCTATCTATCTATCTATCTATCTATCTATCTATCTATCTATCTATCTATCTTTTCTATCTATTGTTCCTAATATTCCAAATAAGATAGTGAAATCTTTGAATTTAAAAGAAGGGACAATCTTATTAGTTAATAAGATAATTGTTCCCAAAATCCATATCCAACCGAGCCTCAATCATTTATAATTATATTTTGCAAATACATTTTAGATGTTAAATCCTGCCAAATACTGGTACAAGTTCAAGGTATAATATACATATTTTCCCAAGAGGGTCCTCTTCATGTGTTGGATTTTATCATCCAGAAATCATAGCAATGGTGAAATAAAAAAAATTCTAGTTTTCTTTATTGTACTTTAAAAGATTTATAGGGCTTAAATAGTTTCTAAATCATAAAAGAACTAAAGACATCAAATAATTTATATGCCCAAGGACTCTGTTAGGGAAAGATGTTTATTCATAAGGTCCCTTCTCCTAAAACAGAAACTAAACTCCAGAAGTATAACAAAGTGCTAATAAGCTTTAAGTTGTGAATACAGGAAATGAGATACAAACAGAAGATACGACTACTGTAATGTATTGAGGTGAATTACTTGGAATTGTTGAAAAAACGGTCATAAGACTCTGTCAGTTAAGAGCCAGACTTGCTATCTACATGCTAATTATCTTGTGTTAAAGTGGGAACTAATGCTTGAATCCTATTGGCTGCCACCTAGTGGTTGAGTGTATAAATAGGGGTGGAGTTGCAGTTATTCAGGCTTCTGTTTAAACCTTTAATAAAGAGTTGTTTGTTCACCTGCTGCCTCGTCGATGCCTCACAGAACACCAAACATAACAGCTACAGCAGGGGTGTCAAACTGCCGGCCCATCGGCTGGACGTGTCATCGTAAAATCGTGCCCATCCCATTGCCGGCAATGGGAAAAAAGTTCCGATACGTAGCGTGATGTCACATGACGTTGCGAGTTTGACATGTCTGAACTACAGTAATCCAATTCAATTTTACTCCAATCCAATTTCAATATTTTGATAAACAAAGATCCAAGGACATCTACAGAGAAGAGGGAAAAAATCAAGATGGTGACAGTGAATGCACAGTCAAAGCCCTGCCACTTTTTATATATGTAACTAATGACAAGTACCGGTATAAAAATATGTATGGCTTTAATTACAGTATGCCACTGTGACTACCATCTTGATTTTTACACACACAAACACAGTGATGTCTGGGATTTAGCTTCTTTCTACTGCCAGCTTTTCATATTACTACACTGAAATCAACTTCCTCAACTTTATATATCCTGGGACTGCATGGCCCTGTGATAAATATAGTTCCAAGTTGTGTGGAAGTAGCAGGCAAGGAAATCTCAGTTAAAATGAACCGTGCATGTCAGTTCTATATACAAACAAAGCAGAATCAATCTGGTTCTTGTACATGGATTTCCAACCAAGCCAAAGCTTTAAGGACAAGATTGTGCATCCTTTTATGAAATAAATGTGCCTTTTGGATTCTGTATTTGATTGTGAAGAAGCAGGGTAAGAAGATTATTGATGCTTTTGAACTTTGGTGTTAGAGAAGCTTCTGATATTTCCTTGGACAAATAGATTATTGGATCAATCAAATTCTCACTCAAGACTCAAACAACCAGTGTAAATTTCCTTACTTTGAATCCATTATATGGAGACTTAGCTCTCTAGAAAAGGCTCAAATGGTGGGAAAGGTAGAAAAAAAGAGAAGAAGAGGGTGATCAGCAGCAAGGTGGATGGACATCATTACTGTCTGCACTATTGGAATACCTGAAGGGACATATCATCATGGGGGGGGGAACTGTGTGGTCACTAAGAGTCAACATTGACTTGATGGCATGTAATCAATCTTTTTTTAAATGAGATTTTTGTATGTGCTGTGTAGTTTGAATAGAAATTCATTCATTAACCATTAGACTGAGATGACAACCCTATTTACTAAAAGTTGTACATTTCGTTTCAGTGCATGGAAGTAGAGAATGAGAGAGACTACCACATTGCCCTAACTTTTACCAAATATCATGAAAGGCTGCTGTTACTTCTCACTTGAGGTGGCTGAGTGATGTGCTATAATATCCATATCTGCATCCAGTGTGTGGTTGACTATATTACTTCCTGCAATGGACACAATTTCCTGTTGCTAAATTCCTAAATTAATTTCAAGCAATTATTCATCACCATTGTCAAATTAAGCCCAAGAAGGATACAGAACAATCCAACCAGAGCTCAGTTCTTTATTTACTTACACACAATGAGCAGATGCTTGCCAGACTAAACCCTTACTATTCTCACCCTAGCGGAACCTCTCATCCTGGGAGATTCTAGGGAGTAGCTATCCTTACTCTCTTCCCTTCATTCCTATCCAGCTATGGGCTGGGCTGCTTCTTGTCCCCCTCCTTTCTGGAAAGTGCTCCCTCCTTCCAAAGAAACTGCCACTTCACTGTAATCCATCACACCAGCTCCCCTTCCACAGGAAACATCTCTTACCCTGCTCAGCAAAAGAATTAACTGAATGATATTTACTGCTTACTATTTTTATCTTTCCCTTCCCCCCCCCTAACTTGGTAACCTTCTAAGAGTTATAGGGCAGATTAGAAGTACAGTATAAAGATGACAGTGATGATAGTGTTGGTGATATTTATTTTTTTTGGTATCACAAGGGCTATTGTTACAGTGCATATATTATTCTATAATAACTATCTTTTTGCATTGAAAAAAAACTATCAAAAGCTTACATGCAGGGAGGAGGATGCTGGAAGACTGATATTCTGATGTTCTCTCCTATCCCCATTCTTGCTGCCCTCCATATGCATTGGGTCTCCATGTGCATCTAGCAATACAGAATATCCTTTATCTATGGATTTAAAACTTTGATTAAACATCTTTTTATAACAGCCTCAGCAACTGCATGCATGATTTGATGAACATCTGTTGGCGTCAAAAGATCTTCAGGCAAGCATCAAAAACAACAAGAAACACCTTTGCTCATCCCCACTCAATGGTTAAAATGATTTTCTCCAAATATTTTTCTCTATCCTCCCCCTAAACCACACTTGGTGGTTGAACTAAAAAGAAAATGATTTTCTTATCAAAATGTGCTTTTTTCCCTCTACCCATGAACACCTGCTGTTTGGTTATTGTAAGGTTGCTTATGAGAGTGTCTAAATTGATTTTTCCTTTCTTATTTGAGAATAACACTACTGTGTGTGTATTTTTGATCCTAGATCATCTCACTGAGATAGTAAAGTTGATTCTGGACTGTACCATTTCAGACTTCAATCACTGAAACTGTTCTATTTTAAAAAATGAAAATCTATGTACTTTAAACACACAAACACTCAGAACACTTGTTTGTAAAATGCTATCTAAATGCATTATTTAAGGCAAGAAACTATTTACATGCATAGAAGAAATTTGTATATGATTGCATTCCCCTTGAAAATTAAATTTGTAAATTGGGAATATTTCTGGATTCCTTGTTAGACCTGGATGCTGTTTTAGTTTTGGGGAAAGAATGCTTTGAAGAACGCAACTAAAAAAGAATAGGATGGTGTCATATTGGTGTTGTGGCTCTGGAGTAATGTGTTGGAAGTGCTTTGGTTTTAAACACTGTATTAAGCATCTTTTAGGTTTGTATTATACTATAGTGTTATGTATTTGTTCTTTAGACAACAGGCCGCCTGTTCTCATCAATCATGTTTAGAAAGATTTTAGGGGTTGTTAAGAAGCCCTTGGAGCTGCATGTGACTCATGCTCCCAACGGTATGTCCCAATATCCAAGGAGAGGAAGGCCTAATCCTGAGTGGCTTCTGCAAATCTGTATAACATGCTGCTATTACATGTTGGAAACACTGTTCTACATGCTTCTTGATGATATGGAAAGATCTTCTCGTATAGCTTTGTGAATGGAGGCTCATTTTGTATTCATGAAGAACACAGTGAGACAATGTGATGTGTGTAGGATGAGGTCCATGCATTTATGTCAATAGTCTAAACCAGGGCTTTTCAACCGGTGGTACACATACCACCAGTGGTACTTTAGCACTTGGCAGGTGGTACACGACCTCCTAGCCAAGTGTAGCGAGGGAGAGAACCAGCTAAAGCGGTGCCGCACAGACCTGGAGGAGATCAGGTGGAGCTGCAGAGCTTGGCAGAAGCCCTAGGATCGGCACATATGGTGACATAGTAATTGGAGCTTCCAGCACACCCAGAAGAGAAAAGGAGGAGGAGGGCAGAGAGATGAGAAGGTATAAAAGGGGTAGGTTTTGGTGAGAAAGGGAGAGAAAGAGCAAGAAGCAAAGAGGTTTTTCTTGGCAAAGCAGTGAGGAGAGAAAGAGCAAGCAGCCTGTTTTCAGAGGAAGAGCAAGCAAGCAAGTGGCCTGTTTTCAAAGGAAGGGTGAGTGAGTGAGCAGCATGTTTTTGGGGGAAGGGTGAGTGAGCGAGCGGTGTGTTTTCGGAAGAGCAAGCAAGCGGTGTGATTTCAGATGGATGAGCGAGCAAGCAGTTTGTTTTTAGAAGGGCGAGCAAGTGAGCGAGCGGCGTGTTTTTGGAAGGGCAATCGAGGATGTTTTCAGAAGGGCGAGCGAATGAGTGGCATGTTTTTGGAAGGGTGAATGAGCGAGCAGCATGTTTTTGGGGGAAGGGTGAGCAAACAAGCTGGGCAGGAGCCCCAGAATCGTCATGAGCTTCTGCAGGGCTATGGGGGCTCGGCAGAAGCCCCATAATCGGCCCACACAGCTATAGCTGATCGGTGCTTCTGTTGAGCCCCCCAAAAGCACCGATCAGCTGGAGTCCGGTGCTGATCCTGGTGTTTCCACTGAGCCCCAAAGAAGCACCAATTAGCTGGAGCCCGGCGCTAATCCTGGCACTTCTGCTGAGCCGCCCAGAAGCGCAGATCATCTTGAGCCCAGTGCTGATCCTGGCACTTCCGCTGAGCCCCAAAGAAGTGCCGATCAGCTGGAGCCCGGTGCTGATCATGGCACTTCTGCTGAGCCCTGACAACCCTGCGGAAGGAAGGAAGGAAGGAAGGAAGGAAGGAAGGAAGGAAGGAAGGAAGGAAGGAAGGAAGGAGATGGTAATGAGAAAGAAGGAAAGAAGGAGGGGAGGAAGGAAGGAAGTAGATGGGAATGAGAAGGATGGAGGCAGGGTGGGAGGGAAAAAGGAAGGAAACCCCCCCCACAGTAACCACAATGCTAATGCGGCCCTCAATGAAATTGAGTTTGACACCCCTGATATAAAAGGTTGTTAAGTGAATCTGGTTTCCCCATTGACTTTGCTTGTCAAAAGGTTGCAAAGGGGGATCACATGACCTTGAGACACTGCAGCCATCATAAATATGAATCAGTTGCCGAGCATCCGAATGTAAATCACATGACCCTGGGAACGTTGAAATGATCATAAGTGTGAAAAATGATCATAAGTCACTTTTTTCAGTGTAAATTCGAACATCACTAAGTGAACTGGTGTAAGTCGAAGACTATCTGTACTTTATCACTTTGTTACTTTTGGAGGGGGGGGGCATTGTGTTTTTGACACTTTACCATATCCTAAAAGTGGTACAATGAGTGAAAAGGTTGAAAAGCACTGGTTTAAACATCGCTGAGTATGTCTTCCATGCTGAAAACATCTGATACATATTTTATAGAACTTGCCAAGACTTCGCATTTTTATTGTTTGATCCTTGATAACCGTCTTATATAAATATTTATTTAAGTAGCCAGTGTAATTTTCTATGCTACTTTGAGTTTTAATTATGTTTTAACTGAGCACTGTTTTAACATGCTATTTGTACATGCTCCTTTGATCGTTAGGAGGCTTTATATTGATTATTCTGTTATTTTTTTATGTTAGCTTGGGAATATTTTACAATGAGATGGAGTACAAATCTGTTAAACATTTAAGCACACTAAAATCTGAAACAGTAGCATCCAAATATAGGTTGACTGGATATAATATTTATATGCTAACAGGAGGTCTGAAGTGAATAGTAAAATGGTTTCCAATGGTAGTCAACTATCTCTTCTATAGTATGTTTAGAAATCCTCTTATTCAGTCTGCTGAGCTGGGCTCTAGATCTCTAAAGTTTTCCCTTGATGGCAATTCTTGAGAACAAGTCTAATATAGAAGTGTATGTACTGTTTAAGGAGCATCATTTGTTTTTTTCTAACCTAGTGGTATGAGGAGGCTTCCATACCTGCTAAGATTGATCAAAATGCAGTTCCTAACAGCATGCTGGCTGCAGAAGTCTGGGAATTGCAGTCCCCACATGTTAAAATTGCTGTGTTTGAAAAACAGTAATCTAAATCACTTAGAGGGCACAATTATTTTATGGCCTCTTGTACTTTGCATCCTGCACCTGGGTTACAAAGCAGCAATGCAGAGCTGTGTCTGGTACCCTACAATTAAAGATAAGTAAAATCTGCTGGGATTTACTGGCACCTAGAGCTGTGCAAAACTTTTTAAACAGCACAATTAGCAATGTTTCTCAAAGAAAATGTTTGCCAATTTGTAAAATTATCCCTTCAATTTTTTTACTGACCTGTCTCTTTAGCACATTAAGCCAATGCATCACTATGAATCGCCTTCTCTCTCTAATTATTATTAAGTGCTACTTATTCTCCCTTAACCAGAACCAACTTTCACTTCCACAAATTAATCATAGTTCAGAATAAATCTATGAGGAGAAAAGAGGTACTGATTTAGATTTCTCCCATCCATTTCAACTAGTATTATATGTGCCCTTTTGTATTGGAAAAAAAACATTTATCTAACACCAGAGCACTAGAGGGAAGGACAAGAAACAATGGTTGGAAACTGATCAAAGAGAGAAGCAACCTAGAATTAAAGAGAAACTTCCTGACAGTGAACAGCTTGTCTTCAGAAATTGTGGGTGCTTCATCACTGGAAATTTTTAAGAAGAGACTGGACAATCACCTGTCTGAGATGGTGTAGGTTCTCCTGCTTGAGCAGAGGGCTGGACTAGAAGACCTCCAAGGTCCCTTCCAGCTCTATTCTATTATGTTGTGTTGTGTTCTGTTCTGTTCTATTTTAAAAACTACACACCCTTGGGCTAACATTTAAAGGCCCACATGCCAGCAATGTACAAGAATGAAACAAAAAGAAAGCAAGATATTTCCATTTTCAGATTCATGTACATCATCTTACAGCAATTATTCATATCTACATGCAGTCACACACTATCACATACATACATACTATGTTATGTCTCCTCATCATACAAGCCTTTGCATTTACACATATTAACCTGAAGCGAACTCTATGAACACAGGGTTTTCCGGTGTCACTTTGGTCACTTTGTTTTTAGAGTACTTTATTTAAAGCCTTAAATGTTTCAAAGTAGATTGTATCAATTCTGACATTTTTAATGTAATCTTGAAAAAAATGAAGTATCCTGATGTGCCAAAGTTTGGAAGTGTTCTTTAATCTGAAAGCAATGTTGAATGTTTCTTGACTATTTGTTTACAACCCAGAGGTGATCCTTAAAGAAGAAATCTTTTTTAAAAATGATCCCATTACCTTGCTTGAAGTTTGATATACTATAATTCAAGTTCTCCAATTGATCACCTTAAGAATATATGGATTGACTCCTGTGTAGAAGTGGCTTGTTGGCTTGTTTATTTGTGTCAGAACCATCACAATTACAATAAGGCATACTATATGATATAAAAGATAAAATATAAAATACAAGATTAAAATATATGCAAATTAAACTGATTTTTGTCCAGAAACTAACAACATTGTGTTCTGTTGCACTGCCATGAGGTCCTCAAGTGTACACTGACCAGGACACAAAGCTATACATGTATGTTGTTGCCTGCATGTCATCACAATTACAAAGAGCAGAAGCAACTGGATAGCTCCATTTGTTCAGAGTGTCTCTGGACCTTGTACCCATGCACAGTCTATTCAATAATTTCCATACTTCCCAGCTTTTGTCAGACCCAGGTGCCAGTTCCTCTATTGATTACATCCAGTGTTGGCTCTTTCTCCTTTGTTGGGACATGAAAGGAGCCTCCCAGAAGAATGTGTGCTGTTAACCCATTTGCCATCCCCTGGAAAAACAGTTTATAGCTAATCCTTTCAATCCAGGAGTATCCAAAGCATAGTGAGGTGCTCATTTCCACCTGTAGAAATGAAGTATGGTGAAGTAACAACAGTTGATAAAAATTCTATGAAAAATTTACACTGAATCTTAAGCACTGAGACTAGTTGCCTGGATTCTCACAAAATACTGCAATTAGTTGATGATAAATTCACTGGCAGTATTTTTGGCTCAAGCCACTCACATTTCTTATTTAGGATTTTATTATGTTCATATTACAGCACAGTGTAAACCATTGAAAATCCAAGTATTTTTTAAAAAGCTGAATGAAACATAAGAGTATTTCACTTAAGGTCAGAGAAATTATAGCAACAACAACAGGCGCATGTACTCATTAATAAAAGTATTATATGTGTTTGGCCCCCTTTCAAAGAGGAGTGAGAAAATTACAGATTATATCTGCAGGGAGAAAAACAGCTACTCTGTAAGTTAAATGCTCTATTATTAAAAATGTCATCCTGTATGAATTTCATAAATAGCAAAGCCAAGAATGAAGTAACCATTTTAAAAAGTCTAGAGAGAATTCCATAACAACATTTAAATGCATTACTCCTCAAACAATTTGATTGGATTATAAAATATTTAAAAACTACAGCTGTACTTGCAGTGTTTAATATTGCTGTTTTGATTTCTGGAGCATCTTGCCTAACTTTACTAGTTATCTTATCTGAATATAAATATATATCCAACTGCCTGACATACCAGAGCTTGTGATATTGACTTTTAATTTATAATGTTCATATACAAAGGCAAAGATAAGGAGAGTTAAAGAGAAATATGAAAATAGACTGGGGAAATCAAAACAGTCAGTTAGATTGATGGTTCCCATAAGTCCCTTTCTGGCATTCAAATATTCTGCCACAGATGATCCGCTCACTGAGTTTGCTGCTAGAGTATAAGGAGTATAAGTATAAGGAGGTGCTTCTTTTATCTTATGCTCTGTACCAAAAAACTTTTTGAATGAATTACAGAGTTGGAAATTCGAGAGAATGTCACAGAATGGCTATTGGGGGCAGAGTGAGACAAGTTCCCCATTCAAAATGAGCTGCCATAATGAACAAGTCAAATCATTATTTTCTCCTATCTACCAAAAAGGGAATTAATGAGATTGTTTCATGCCCTCCTTTAGTCAGCTCCAAAATATCTCCCCATTAACCCAATTTTGCCTTAATGTTTTTCTGTCAAATTGCTGTTATTTCACTCAAAGATGTGTGATTCATTGGCATTCATGGACATAAGATGACACAGGCACTAGATCACAAACCATTGTTGTAAAGAGTTTAAATTTAGAATACCTAGATAGCAGAATATACACTCTTGTATAATTCCATTCATTGCTGGGTTCATATGTAGGCAGGGGAGCAAGGAGGGCAAATGACAACTTCATTGCCATGATGTTAACATGCATTTGATGCAAAGTATATGGTTCATGTCATTTAAGCAATCACATCATGATACATGTAACAGTATACAGTATTTTCTACCAGATGCTTTTGGTTGGGTTCATATAACATACATAACTGGGTACAAGGTGGGCAAGTCAGTCAGCAGTAAGGTAAGGATTAGTTTAACAGAAAACAGTGTTGGGTGACTTCAACCATCTCATTTTGAGAATTGGATCAGCAAAGGTTAGGAAACTAATCACCACTATAGTGAGCACAAGCTTGTCCAAGATGATCTGTTGTCTGACATATGCAGGGAAATTCAGTGTGAACCTTACTTTTTCCTTCAAGAAATTGTGCTATGGTCAGATCACTTCTTGGTCCAAGTGAGAGCCACCATTGAATTATTGGATCAATTAGAATCCGGGTTCCTCATGAATCTTAAAAGTTTCTGGAAGGCACTTGGGGAGTTTCCAAAGATCTGGCAAGATGCTCCATTGATTGCGTGGCTGCTCACTGGCAATAGAAGGTGACTTAGACTCTTGACAAGGTTGCCTCCAAGTGACTTCTGACTGATCCTAGGGTACTCTTTCATTTACTTGGGAACACTGGGATGTGATGCAGAAGACATTACATAATGGTGGAGAAAATCTAGAAATGAATCTGACTGAGCTCAATGTAAAGACTACATTGTGGTAAGAAGAGAAGTGAAGCAGCTGTATTTTTCTTTTTGCTTTGGCAGACTGTTGACTGTTGACTAATTCCCTGGTTTGTCAATAAAGACAGTAAGATATAGCCAAGTCTTGACATTCATGAAGTCCAGTGATGTGCAAGAGCCAATTGTTAAATTTTCTGGGATTTTGTGAGCCAGTTGACAGAAAGGTGGTTCAGTGCCTAGCAGGTCAATCAACTATTCTGTGGCTAGGGGAAGAGCAGGACAGCAGCAGTGGAGCTGGTAGAACTGGTTCTTAAACAGTTAGCAGCACACCACTGGTGAGATCCAATGTGACAGGGCCATAAATTGGCCATATTGTCTGAGTGTCCTTTTGATCTTTGGACTCTGATGAAACAGACAGAATGCTCTCCTGGCTCACCTTTGTCATATGTAAGCTTGGATCTGGGAGGCTGTCAATGCCTCTGTTGAGGATAAGGTGTTGTTAGCATCTTTGAAGGAAGGTCTGGTATGCCCCAACTTAAAAAATCTCCCTAACTGGAGATATTGTGGAGTCATTGTCCTGGTGACTGAAGGCAGTTAGGAATGTGAAAAACAGGCTAAAAAAAGACAGAGGCAGAAATGCTATTTATTCATTGCACTGTCTGTCAGCTCATCTGGCATCTCATGAAGGAGAAGCATTGCCCCTGAGGGAGCAAGTTAATGATTGTGAGGGGGTAGATAATGCAAAGGGTATAATGGCATTGCAATGTATTTTGCACTTTTTGCACCTGGATAACAAACATCATAATGAACTCATAATGACTGATCTCTATAGTGAAATAGCTGAGTATATGCTTATTAACAAAATACAGTATGAAGACCAAGACCTCCCTATGAATCTAGTGTGAATTCCGGGATTGTGTCCATTGACACATCAAACAAGAAATTTGGCTGTCATTCCTAATATACAAATTCTTTGTATATTCTTCAAGATTTTCTTCTTTTAGGAAAAGGTTTTCTGATTTGCTTAAGGATTGGACCATCAGTGCAGGATCCCATCAGAAAGTAATACATAAACCACATTATGTGGCAGAAAAGATAATATTTTCACTTGATTAAAAGGTTATGCAATTAAAGTTCTTAAATTTTGGTTGCCATTATAACTTGAAAAATATGTAAGATGCCATCCTTGCAGGTCATCCTGTACTTGAAATAATAAAGAGCTTGCTGCTCAATATTACTCATCGACGTCTGCCATGAATGCAGGGATTTGAACTATCCATATACTAAGAACAGAGGACCAGTTTGTTATAGTAGTTAAGAAATCAGGATAGAAACCAAGAGACTGTGAGTTTTAAGTCCACCTCAGGCATGAAGTTAACTGGCTGATTTTGGGCCAGACACTCTCTTTCAGCCCTAGAAAGAAGGAAATGGCAAATTACTTATGAAAATATTTGCAAAAAACTTCAGGGCCTAGTCCAGAAAGTCACCAACAGTCAACATTGACTTGAAAGCATGAAACACATATACTAGACAATCTATATACAGCAAATAAGAAATTGTGGGACTAGACCAATGGACAACCTTTGCTGCTCATCTTAGAGCAGTCTTCCTCCAATGTAGTGGGATTGGGCCCTTTAGATGTTTGTGGACTGCCACTGTCAGAACCTGGACTGAGAATCCTGAGATTTATACATTCAATGCCTTTGCAAGGATGCCACATTGGGAAAGGTTGTGGTAGTGTTCCTTGATCCTGTTAATCTTGCCTCCTTGCTGTCTTCCCCTGACTGTACATAAATCACTCTTTTGATTCTCAGTAGCTCTAAAATAAAGCCAAAAAAGGGAGCTAGTCAAGACAGCAGTTTCTGTGCCTTAAGCTCATATTAAAGGGGAGTGATTACAGAAGACTTGAGGTGAATTATACTTTTGATGTTAAATCTAAGAAGTTTGCCATTAGATCTTGACTGTTTTTATTTATGCCACTTCTGTTATTGTATGAGTTCTTTGAAGCTAATGATAATGATTTGTTATAGCTAGTTTGACTTTTTTCCAGGAGCTGGAGGCACTGTATGCAGAATTCAATCACTAGCACTCCCCAAGTGCCTTCCAATCACAAGAAACATTGTGGTAGGCTGAGCTGACAGAAAGAGACACACTGCCCCAAAGTCACTCAAGGGTTTAAAGTGAACTTCATCCTGGGTCTTCCTAACCCTAGGTCTAATCAAACTGTTTAATTAATACAGCACACTTAAAATCTTTAAAAATGTATTTTCTAAACTTCTGGGGGGGGTTGTGATTTTTTTTATCTTGTGGTAAAAATCTAAAAAATAAATCAAGTTATCAATCAATCTGTATAAACTACCTATAATTCAGTATCTCTTCTGTGTACAGCAATATCCCTCTGACTGTATCATTTCTCTCCTGTTCCTCCTCACCTTTCCATAGTATTTGATTTTTGTGAAAATAGCATGATTATATTGATTACTGAAGATGGCATTGAATAAAATTGTATTGATGGAGTGAGGAATTTGGGTTCTTGTTTAGCAAAAGCAAAACATTTTTATCTGCCTTTTGTCTACATTAAAAATATAGAAAAATGATTATATGGTGAGATAAATTTGATTTTATTAAATAGTGTTTGTAACACTGGAGATAATTAAGAAAGCTTTTTAAGGAAAAATGGTTCTTCAGTACTGGGTTGTCCAGCCGTCTCCTAAAGCTTAGATGATACAAAGACAGATGCATTAGGTTTATTAATATTTGTCTCCACAGTAGAAAATATGAGCAGTCAAGGAGACCACAGAAGAAGACAACAGAGTATAACTTGACAATAATTGGTGGACTGCTTCTATCACTTTTGGCTGACACTCAAATGCTTTATCTAAATATAAGAGTGATTTAGAGGATCTTTGTTGGTCTAAAACTTTGAGAAAGCTATACTCGTTTTGCAGGGGAAATTCTGAGGTAACCCAAATTAACATTTTTTTCCATTTATTCATTGAAAACTATATGTAGCAAAGAGTGTGGATGTAACTAAAATCAAATTCATTACAAATATTGAAGGAAATATGCTAATATCCCTCCCCACAAGTAAACCTTGTTAAAGAAATTGCATACATTGACAAAAAGACTGCATCTCTAAACATTCTGTCCTCTTGAGGAAAAAGAAAAGAAAGAAGTTGTAGCAGCAAAGCTGGAGATTTCAAATGTCCAACTCTAAATGCCCACTGGATCTACATACCTGGCTCCGCTGCCTCCCTTGGCAGCACCTTAGTACTAGTAGCACCTTTCCTTGGCATATTCTCATAAATTAAAGAGAAAGGACTTACACAACCTATATTTTTTATCTGACAAATAAAAAGTAAAACTGGGAAATATAAAATAATTTCTATAATGCATCCTGCTAGCCTTGCAGCATACAGGAATGTGACTAGAGGCTTCAGCCCTTCTTCCATTTCAAAAGATTTAAGAAGCCTGATTTACAAAATATATATACATGTTTCCAGCAAACCACAAGAAGATGATTAATTATAATTAATTATTGTCAGTCCTTTAAAGGACAAAAGGTCAGTGAAAGACACAAATGTTACTGAAACTCTATTGTCGTGGGATATAAAAACAGAATCTTGAAAGCATAACAGAGTGTCACTTTGTCCATTCTTGTACCAAATAAAATCAAGATAGAGTTATTTTGAGTTTCCTTCTCACTGCCTTTTGTTTCTCAGGGCTAACCTGGCCTTCACTTAACTATACTTGCATTTTTTCTTCTTCAAAGGTTATTTCTGTGCTGCTCTACACTTGATCTTGAGAGAAATATAGTAAGATCAGCTTGCAAGAAATTAATAAATAGAAAAGTAATTATTGAATTTAGTCTGGAGTTATATAGGATGCCCCACATATGCAGAACAATTGTAATGGTATGTGGGAATGACTTGGGAGACAAAAGGAAGACCCACAGCTTAGACATTGGTCTGACAAATGAACTTTGATTTTGAAGGAGAAGGTATGGAGAAAGCATCTCAGAAGGAACACTTTTTAGTTTGTGGGAGAATAAAAATAAGAAATGGGAGCTTAGACTTTTCAGCAATTTCCAGAATTCTTTTCAGCAATTATTTACAGTAATTTTATTTTGGTATCTGTATATTTCAGATTAGTATGTTATACTTTTGCTATTTTTTATCATTTTATGTGAAAATTAACTGACATAGCATGCATATCAGGTAGCTCAATATAGATTTAATTAATGAATTAATCTAATTAATGAATGTATGCATGGCAGTTGTGGGATAGCTAATAGCTGGACATTAAGCATGGGTATAAATGTGCCCATGTTTATGTTAAATATTCCATTCAATTCCCATTTTGCTTCTCTTTCAATTCATTCCTTTTGCAATTCCTTGTTTATTTTCCAGTTAACATTCTAAGTTACAGAGTATGTTTAGTCATTGGATAGAGAGTGCCTCCATGTGTTTTGATCTTTTTAATACTTCTATGGAGTCCCTAATGCTCTCTAGTTGTTTGTTTGCAGACATTTTGTTATCAGGCTAAATAACATCTTCAGTGCTAGACGAACATCTATACCATTTTTTTTCAAACTTGGCAAATATTAAGAGATGTGGAATACAATTCCCAGATTTCCCCAGCAAGCCAGAATTCTGAGAATTGAAGTCCATACATATAAAAGTTGCCAAGTTAGAAAAGCATTGATCTATACCAGGGGTAGGCAACCCAAAACACTTAAAGAGCCACTTGGACCCGTTTCCCACCAAAAACAAAACACTGGGAGCCACAAAACCATTTTGATATCTAAAATGAAGATAACACTGCATATATCCTTTTTTACCTTTATTATCAGTGTGTGTGTGTTTGTGCATGTGTGTGTGTTTGTGTGTGTGTATGTATGTGTGTATATATGTATACACAAACACACACAAACACACAAACACACACACACCCATAATAAAGGTAAAAAAGGATATATGCAGTGTTATCTTCATTTTAGATGTCAAAAGGGTCTCTCTCTGTCTCTCTCTCTCCCTCCCTCTCTATCTGCCCTTGGTCTGCCACTCCTCTTCCCCCACTCTCTTTCTCTCTCTCTTTCCTCTCTCTCTCTCTCTCTCTCCCTCCCTCTCTCTCTTTCTCTCTTTCTCCCCCCTCTCCTATCTGCTGCTCACCTGGCAAGCTTCAAGCTGTTGTCCAACAAGCAACCTCGTCTCTTTTATGACTCATGGACTTCAACTCCCAGAATTCCTGAGTCAGCCTAGCTAGGCTAGCTAGCTCTCTCCTGCCCTTCCTGCTTCCCGCAGAGACGCAGCAAAGGGAGGAGCTCCAGCCAGTAAGCTTTTCAGCTCCTCGGATAACACTGTGAGTGCACTCTCTTTTTTTTACACACACACATACACACAAACACACACAGAGAGAGAGAGAGAGAGAGAGAGAGAGAGAGAGAAGCGAAGCGAAATTGCCTCTCTCTGTCTCTCTCTGCAAAGGCAGAGGAGGCTGGGAGCCACAGGGGAAGGCTCAAAGAGCCGCATGCGGCTCCGGAGCCGCAGGTTGCCGACCTGTGATCTATACAAAGGCAAGCCTGGACATTTCATGGTTTCTCCAAGCATACCTCTCACTGTTTGCAGCTACAATCTTCCTCAATTTATTGTTCAAAGCAAGAAGTTTAGTTTATATATCACATCTGTGACAGAATGCCCTATTTTTAGACCATCTGTGGTCTTTGGCACATCTGTTGCCTGTAGGAAGTAGTAGAGTTTGCTTTTTTCTCTCCAATGCTTCCCCCTTTTTTTCAGGTGTCATAGACATTGCTGAAAAGTCTAAGGTGGAGGGAAAATACAACAATTACTGCTGCCAAGAGTTGGCCAGAAGCTTCTTAAAAAATCAGTGGGGAGGGGGGGATGAAAATAAAAACAAATTAAAACAACAGCTTTTATTTGCTTCTCATTCATGTCTTTTAAAATGAGTAATTAATTTTCTATGTCATACATGTTAATTCATATTCATTTTTATTCAAATGAATGGAATTTTGATATCATAGTTTTTGATATTCAAATGAATGGATTTTAGATATCATCATATTTTTTGATATTGTCAGTTATAATCACTGCCTGAGGAGCCCCTCACACCATCAAGAGCTTGAGTTGAATTTGAATTCCACTAAAAAGTTTAGTCCTCAAATTTAACTAGGGTGTTAATTAAGGAGAACTGGTAAAGCTATTTTTATACCCCAAAATTATTCTCATCAATTGCAATAGGAAATACTCAAGAAAATATCCTCTCAGATGCTGCTTTAATCTGTGTTCAGACAATTTTACCTGTAATACTTTTTGGTACTTCTCTTTTTCTTTTTAGTCACAGAAAACATCATAATAAACTTGTATAGCCTAATTGAGTAGTGTTTTGTGACATTTATAACCAATTGAAAACAAATTGTTAGAAGGAAGGCTTTTTTTTTTTTTTAAAGAAACTGGAACACATATATCTTAAAAGAGAGCACATTATCTCGACGGGTTCCCAGGCTGAAGTTAAAAAATCTGAAAATGATTTTCATTCATTTCTCATTAATATGTAAAAATATTTAAATGTGGCAGTAATTAACCATCTACTCAGTAGAAAACCTTTTCATGATAATTTATGATAAACTCAGTTGCAGCTTTGATTGAGACTGAGATGCTGGTGTGCATACAAAAAGGCACCTGAAAAAAATATTTTTAAACACCTAACTTACTGCTCAGCTAATTACATGGTAACCATGTTCGCAGTTTATTTCAAAGACAGGCCTATGGGCTAAAAGAATGCAGGCATACCTTCTTTTTGAGCCTGTCCTACATTTTAACAGAGAGCTCCACTTTCATTTGCATTTCCCTGCACAGGCTCCATCAACAGAGAGGGAAGCTCACAGAGGCGCAGCAGTGGATTTCTGTAGCTCCATCTTTTTGCATTGAGGCTTGTAATGGCATCAGCTATTCAAACTATTGTGGTACCATAAATTAAAATTAAATCTACCCTCACAAACCATTGCCTATGTGGGATGCAATTATGCTTCTTTTTCATGTTTCTGCAAATACAGATTCATCTCCTTCCCCAATATATTTCATACTATTACAGAGCAAAGGAAATGGAGTATGTGTGTACACACATACACAAAGAGAGAGAGAGAGAGAGAGAGAGAGAGAGATTGACTTATACACACACATATTCAAGCACAGAGACGCATAAACAATTTTTTCATCAGTTTTTGCCTCCGATAGCAGCTCTGATGTGTGACAGCATAAGAAAAAAAGAGGCCCATCCTTCCTGATGCAGCTGTTTCTCTATTGCTGGCAGTAATGAAGAAACCAGCATTTAGTTTGGGATGGCTGGGAGAGATAAAGTTCCCTTCTAGTACATCCCCAAAACTTTCTGTATCTTCATATTTGTGTCTGTGTACATAAATGTATACACAGCTATCAGCCATGTTTAACATAATGGATGCGGCTCTTAGAATTCAAAAAATTGCCAATGCTACAATTCACATCTACAACATATGAGAGTAAATTCTATTGAATACAATATTTACTTTTAATTAGATAATTGTTCTTTGAGAACTTTGGAGAAACCCTTTTGCCCAGATATTCTAGATTTCCCAATTCAGAATATCTATATCTTCCTAGACACTCACCACGTTCCCTGCCTCATTCAACTTTTCATACATTTTGAAAAATCCTTCCAATTAATTTCCTGTATGGATAATGAAGGCTGGCTACCATTCATCTACTATGTAGAAATAAGTCTACCTGCTTTTTTAAAAGGTTGAAAATAGATACAGACTTAAGAGAGTGTCCTGCAAGAATGGGGTATGAAGGAGGCATTAGAATGGCAGCACCTAACCAATCTTGGTTAATTTCATGAAACCTAGCAATCACAGGCTTTGTAATACCTGGACCAGAAGCATCAGGAAATTCCAGAATTACAGTGATAATCCCATAGAAGGTTTGGCAAACATTTTCAATAATATTGACTAAAAAATGCATGGTTAGTCACCAGGAGTTAATCTTAAGACAAAGGAAACTACAACAAAAGTAATTTCATTCTTTCCATCAAATGCATGATACTATGCCAGGCTCCCTTAGATGAACATTTCAGAATGGACAGTTTGGGGAATGAGAAGATACTGTTTCTTCTCCAGTAGAGAAGAACTGTCCATATTTTGGGACCCACAAGAATAGAAATAGAAATAGATCCTATTCACAAGGGGGCTATGACTATTATGACTTGATTATGATTGTTCTGCAACATCCAGTTAAACATTTGGATGTTCTATTTATTACCCTATACATGAAGAGTGTTCAGGTTCTACCATTGATCTGGAGTATAGGAATCAGAATTCTTGGTGTGGTGTAGTTTAATGGGAAGTTTTCAAAACCTTCACTGGTTGCTGATTTATTTATTTATTTATTTATTTTTGAGCAGATCTGAGATATCTTAAGAAATACTTGACTGTATATCAACTTGCTCTATTGTTAAAATAATCCATTGGTGCTGTTATCCTTGACATTAACGATAAGGTAAGTGGAAATCAAGCAGGATTTTTTCTTCATATGTGATACTCTGTATATGGAATCCTTCTCCAAAGAAGTCTATCTGCTGCCCACTTTGTTTGCTTTAATATACCATGTTAAACTTTGGTATTTTAGAATTTGTAGATAATCATTCTTTCATTTCACAGATTTTTTACTTTTGTTATTTATTCTACTTTCTACTATATTTTAAAATTGTACTGTAGAACTATCATTTAATAAGATTAAAGTAATTACATAAACCAGCCTTGTCTCAATACAACCATAGACCTACAAGGTGGAGGCCACGTCTTGCTAACTCTTTCATCAATTATAGTAGAAAAATACTTAACAAAAATATATCTCAAAGTCTTTTGTAGAAAGATTATTTTATAATAGCATGTTCTTTTAATTACAGTTTCAGTGTTTCCAAATTTTAATTTAGAACAGATTGAACCAAGAGAATATTATTTTTCATAAAAATGATGTGTTTGTGGAGAAAACATATGGCATCTGTGGAGCCAAATAGTAGGAGAAATGCATCTTTATACACTAAAAATTACTGCCACAAACTAGATTGATGGCTAACAATGGGAGGGGGCACGAGAGTAATGTGGGGTTATCAATATCAACTACTCATGGTGGCTTTGTTGTATCACAGTTCAGAAGCAAAAGAGGAAATTTGAATGGGAGGCTATCATCATTACTTGCCATGTCCTATTTGTGAGCTTGCTAGAAAATGGCAGCCATTGTAATGAAATATCATCCTGAAAAGAAGATTCAGTATGGCCCACTACTGATGATCTTATGTATTTAACTCTGAAAGATTTATCTAAAACTTACTTAGTTCTTATATAATACTGGGTGATATATTGTAACAAGTCCAGTGTAGCTCAAATCTGTTCCCTCACCTGAGTTCAGGCAAGTCACTTTTATTACTCAGGGGTCCTATTTCATTGGCAGTTTTCATTTAATATGCTTAATCAGGTTAGCAACTACAGTTGCATAATATGCTAAACTTGGTGGGTTTTCACCATTATTTGAACTAGGCATAACCATTTACTTAATGTATGATTCAGCTGATATCTGAACTGAGAAATGGGTTAATTTAGTAAAGATGTTGAGTGTATTCTGTGAACACAGTCCCTGACTAGCCCCAGAATTTTGAGATAAATTTGCCCAGGATGAAAACACTGAACAACTTATCAAAGATCTCCTTAAAGTATCTAAGAAAGGCAATCTCCTTTTACAATTTGCTTAGACAGCTTCTTTAGTTGCTAAACTGGGATCAAAGTGAAGAATGTGGAATTTCTTTGTTCTCTCCTGCCTAATCTTCCACCTAAATCTACCTCCCTATAATTTAATGCCATTGTTTGTTTTCTTTTATCTTGGCCTTCATCTATTAAAAGTCATTGTTATTAGGCATTTATCTTGTTTTTGTCTCTTTGGGAGAATAACCTGACATGAACTATACAAATGGCATCCAAATTTCTATGCTCATTTTTTTCACACTTGTCCCATTGTTTCGGCAGTGGCCTCATAACAAAGCTTTGCATCATTTCCCCTCCCACCCTCCCCTAATCAAAGTGCCATGTAATTGTTTTGTTTAGGAAAATATTCCCCAGATCGGCGTCTTGTTCCAAACAATTCTGCTCTTCCATGCTGCATTTGCCATCTACTGATCTAATACCTATACTTACAATCTGAATCTTTTGAAACTGATTCCATTGTTCGCCATTATTTATTATGCTTCCTATTGTTTCCAGATGGTGCAAAGAAACAATAGATTCATTCAATTCTTTGAAAAAATGAACTGAAATTAATGGCAATATTGGGCTCTTCTCTTCCCCATGAGGGAGTTGTAAAAGTTTTGCACTTCCTTTCCTTTTGTATCTGCATGGAATACAACAAGTTGCTTTATCAACAATACACCTGCCAGGCTACAAACCACCAAATTCAAAATTAATTTCTATGTTCCTATTGAAAGGACTTAGATCATCATCAGATTCTTATTTCATGCTATTCAGGAGGCGTAGTAATGGTGATGTAAACTTCTGTCTATAAAGTTGTCTTTTGCTGAATACAATCATTTGGTCCATCTAGCACAGAACTATCTTATCTGGTAGCTTTTCCCCAGCCTCTTAGGCAGAGTTATTTCCCAGCTGAAGTCCATCAGAAAAGGCATTTTGAGACTTTTTTTTGTCAACCTTCATAATCTGAATCACAATGTCTAATGTCTACATTTCAACAACCAAAGCATCCAGATATAGATGTGTCATTTTTCTTTTGCCCAGTTTCCAAGAAGAAAAATGGCAGAAAAGACATTTTCAATCACTCATATTCCTTTATCAGTGTAAGATGTCCTGCATTCATTTCTGAAGCTTGAGAAAAAGCAGTACAGACTAAATTAATTATGCCAATAAGATGGACAGTAGTATGGCCTGGGGAGAAAACAACATAGCCTCAGGAGTAGGTCCAGATTGTAAGAAGGGTTTGCAGATCTAGACCAAGATCTAGAAGATCACATTTTGCCACAAAGCAGATGTTTTCCATACATGTTTTCTTCAGAGATGCAACAAACTGAACTTGACACTAAAAATATTTAAGGAATTTGATCTCCAACATTTACAATATTCTCAGTTCTAATCTGCACTTTCTAAGCCAGCCTCTCTCTACCTACGCATGTTTGGAAAGGATGGATTTCATCTCCCAAGACTCCCCAAGCCACATGACTATTGCTAAGAATTCTGGAAATTAAAATCAATATAACAACATATCTGGAAATCCTCAAATTATAGAAGGCCATCCTACTCTAAATCTGACCTTTCTTTAATCTTTAGAAGGACATGCTGGCTGGGAATTCAGAGATATACACTGCCCGAAAGATTGGAAATTGAGAATATTGTAGCCCTAGCACATCTGGTGTCCCAGGTTATGATGTGGACTCGAAATTAAATTTCTATTGGATTTCTCATTTCATGAATTTTGATGGGAGTTCTTGGTTTTTCTAAAAACCAAAGCATGTGTGTGTGTGTGTGTGTGTATTCATTAAGAAAAAGATTTTGAGAGAATATGTTCAATATATATATATATAGAAATTTGAATTTTCCTGCAGTTTTTGTTCTGAGATGGTGGTGATGGCATAGTTTACTGGAGAAAAAGAACTGAATTTATTCACTCATGAACACATGTTAACATGATATGAACCAGAAACCGACTACTTTTCCCAGTCATCCTTAGAACTAAATAAGCTGCATTTAATTTCTAATTAAATTGTGACTCTGTCCATGGGCATGGCAATTGCATGTAAGCCATTGATGATATAAGCAAAGTAGACTTGATGTTTTAATGTATAAGGCACAGACATTTGTCCCTTTTAGTTCAGGCTAACTTCTTTTATGTGTGAGGAAAATTTAAAATAGTTAAAAATATAGAAGACAGAAAATATGAGCTATAGGCAAGGAATGCTGAAGTACCTTGCTTTCCCTTTCCTTTATTATAAAGTCATCTTTTTTTTCAGATCACCTTTCTGCTTTCCCTTTCCTTTATTATAAAGTCATCTTTTTTTCAGATCACCTTTCTGACACATTTGTCCATATTGATTAGATGTTTTTACAATGACACTGTCTGACCTGTCGAAATCCATCAATTGCTCTTCAGCTGATGCTTGATTCCCAAGCTCCTGGAACTTCTAACAGTGAAGCATAACTATTATTCATGAAAGCTTCTCTTTCTCTCTGTGCCTTTCTCTCCCCTACCCCCCAGATCAATATTCATATGCATATTAAATCTGCATTAGTGATACTTTTCACTATGTTCTTTTAAATGGCCTCTATAACTTTATTTTCTCTTCCCTTTTCCACAGCATTGAATATATACATTATTTCAAGCTTGCATATCTGATACCCTATTCCCTGTTTGCTTGGATAAAATATTAGGCATTTGTTGCATGTTAAAATAAATGCATATTCCCAATAGCTTTCAATGTGTTTCCACTTCGTATACTGAAATTTCAACTATTAAATATATTTTAACCACTTAGTATTTTTTTTAAAAAAAGGAACACCCTGTTTGTTGGGAAAAGAATATCTTAATTGTTCCCAAGACATCAACAATCCATTTCTAATGGACCTTGGGTTAAACTAATAGACAAGAAAGCTACAGTTAAATTGGACTGGGTTTTAGCTGAATAATGAACCTCAAAATACTGAAGTTCAGAATTTGTCAAGTTGAGCAGATTATCACATCAGAAGTTAAAGTGACTTTTTAAAACTGATCTTTCTGCTTTGTAAAGAAAAAAAGTTGCAATCAATTGTCACCCTAGGAAAAAAAAAGAGGAGACAAAGAGTCTTTGATTGAAGGTTTCTGGGCTAGCAAACAGAAGACAACTATGATATCTCCCCTCTTTTCTCTGGAGTATAGGAGAAGACACATTGTTAAAGCAAACAAGAGAAGCAACAATACCAAAGTATACTTCTGTTGTAATTTCTTTTATTTCTATCCAACACATACGAATCATTCAATAATTCCACAATTAAACCATCTATCTATAGATATATTCCTTCCCTTTTCAATAGTCAGGCTTCAATTATTGTGGCATATGTATCTTGAAACACCACTTTATATGAAGACATTAAGTGACATATAGGAACTTCAATTTTTGCAGCAGGACTATAATCCTAGAACAGAAAAGAGGATGACTTCAAGCACAAACTACATGGAAAACATGTTGAATTCTAGTTGATTGTTGGAATTATAAGGTTTGAGATCAGATGGTGAGACAAAATTTGAAATAATTTACATGTAATTTACTCTAAGATTTTTATTCTGCTTTTTCTGTCAATGGTCAAGGTAGCTACGTTATATTTTACAATCCCCAGTCCAGCAATAACTCTGAGGGTAGGTGGAGTTGAAAGAGAGTGATATATCCAAAGTCAGCTATTGAGTTTCCATAGCTGAGGGTAAATTTTAAATATGGGTCACCCTGAACCTAGTCTAAGACTTTAAAGAATACATCAATAGCTAAATTAGTGCACCAACATTACTATACCATACATAACTATAACATCACCCAGTTGCCAACCAACTATATTAAAAAAGTTACAAATATGGTCAGGGCAGTAATAGTCCTTTTTAATTATTGTATCCACAGCTGTATATAAGATATCCTCAGGTAGAACTCTGAGCAACACCATAAACCATTAATATGAAAACACCAGCAAAGCTTGCCAAGATGTTCCAGAACAATTCGCCAACAGGTTGGAAATGTAAAAAAGTACATGGAACATATTATCATTTATGGTGGACATGCCCAGTTGCAAAAAAATACTGGACTAAAATAAGAAGATGGATGGAAGAAATAATAGACCAACCCGTAGACTGGAAATCAAAGATCTTTCTGCTGGGTATTTTAAACAGAAAATATAGTAAAGAAATACGGTTCTTAATTCTACATATAACAATGGCAGCAAGAATAGTATATGCACAGTTCTGGAAAAATGAGAATATGCCATTAGAGGAAGAAGTGATAAGAAAAATCCTGGACTGTGCTGAGATGGACAAATTAACAAAAGAGATAAAAGAAAAGGAAGATACAGAGTACTATCTAATATGGAATAAGTGGTATGATTGATTGAGACTAGAAATAATAAAGGAGAATAAATGTGGAAAGGTCAAAAGTGGAAAATGTGTGTATAATAATGTATAGTTATAATAATATGTATTATTTTTAGTATGAGGTATAGTATGAAGGAAGAAAAATGTAAACAAGAAACAACGGGACAACAAGGGCAAATATATCTAAAGACAAATAAGGGGGGGGGAATGTAAATAATAAAAGATTACCGTTACAAAATTGCTGTTAAAAAAAAAGGAGGAGTATACACTGTGTGTGTATGTGTGTTATGTTTTGTTTAAAAAAAAATAAAAAAACAGAAAGAAAACATGCAACCACATTCTTCAAGTCCATTTTTAAGGCCATCTTATAAAATTAAACATCTTGATTATTAAAAGCAAGCTGGATATCATCACCAGGGATTAAGGGGATTGAAATTTAGTGCAACTGCAAACTATCAAGGTGAGGAATGCTCATAACGATACTAGGAAAGACATTTAAGAGACACTTCAGGATAAAGTGAAACAAAAAGTGAATACAGTATGACTTCATTTGTCCAAATGGGATTGGAGGGCATCCAAAATATTCAAATAATCAAATGCTCCAATAAAGGTAAGTGCTATTTGCACAAGCCTTATCATGACCCAAGAATACGTGGATGTCACACGATATATCTGGATAACTACACACTTCAGAACTGTGCTGAGGACTGTTAGGTCAAAACTTGAAACATATGTTATGAAACTGTAGTTTCAGAGAAGTTCTCTGAAGCTTTGTGCTTGAAGAAAAGGGGAGCTGCTTATGTTCCATGGGCATTATTGTACTCTGAAAGAATAGATGTTCCTTTGAAAAATTAAAGCAAGAGGTCTTTGAATGGATACGTTCTGGCAAAATTCCAGGTATCTTCATGCAATTCTTTAATAACGTTTTCTCCTGAAGGTGAACATCTTATGCTTCCATAAGGTAGTGTAGCAAATGCATTTGCCAATATCAAATATCTTGTGGACTAATAGATGCTTAGATCAAAAGTAAACATATACTGTAGTTAATATCCCCTAACTCATTGGTTGTCAGAATTCTGACTGCTGGAGATGCAAGGATTGGTTAAGAGGAAATTGTGATGTTCAAAATCTGCACAATTCAAATTCATCTTAATTCAAAATTGAATTGGAGAGGGTATAGTGGGTCCTTGGAGAGTACAGTTCCCCAACACACTCTGGGAAAATTCTAAATGTATCTCAGCATTTTAGCTGAACAAATTCTGAGCCACTCAGTAGATCAGGAGATAACTCTACAGTTCATGACTAGAATGATCAGAATTGTGTTTTCCTGCTCTGACATTGTGTAGTTTTATGAGCTGTCATTATAAGGAATTGAAGGCAGATGTTTTTTCTTACTGTCACATTTTATGATGTATTCCTGAAAGCATTTTTTAAAAAACCCAAACTAATATAAGTTTCTAAATTTCCTCATATTTACTAACTAATGAAACAATCTGAACTCTTATTTGACTATAAGTTCTGTTTGCCATATTGTCACAGACAGGTGGCATCAAATATTCCATTTCCCCAATTTGATAGCATAAATACTTCAGTGTCCTACTGCTTAGAGATATCAATCAAGCCAAAGGTGCAAAAAATGGGTTGTTATCCAGGTGCTCAGGTGACTGCAAAAACAAAGGCTTTCGTTCACAGTCAATCAGTAAAGAATGCTTTCAAAGTCAATAATCGGCTGCTACATGTACCTCTTGCAGAGTTATTACTGCAGAGATCATAAAGTGGAACACAGCACTTCTGACAGAATTGTAAGAGGCTGTGTTTTTCAGATCATTTTTTTAAAAAATTGCTGGTTATATTACGAATAAAAAAGATTGCCATCCAAACTCATATAAACATCAACTTTTTGTGCAGGACACAGGGGTGTCAAGGCAATGCAAAATCTATCTTTCCAATGTAGGGACTCCCAGCAGTCCAAATTAAGAGGAAGATTTGGGAGTAACTAATAAAGGTTTGAATAATAGGAAAAAGAAGGATTGTACCATGACAACATTGTACCATTTTCAGAATCAATTTTAGATTGAATCTCTCCTTTCCAAAACTAAGGCATCTTTTTAAATTAAGTCTCTTCTTATTCTAAAATATTCTGATCATTGTATTAACAACAATAATCATCTAAGGATTCATCCACAATGATATTATCCTCTATAAATCATTTACTTTTCATAGATTTTCTGCTCTGTAGAAGTTGAATAGGCTGTACCTACTATTCTGTTATCTACTGAACTAACGTTAAACTAACTTAACAAAGAGAAGACTTAGGGGTGACATGATAGTCACCTTCCAATACTTGAAGGGCAGGTAAAGTGCATTGATTTGTTCTCCATAACACCTAAGATCAGGACAGGAAACAACAGCTGGAAGCTCATCACAGGGAGATCTAATCTCAAACTAAGGAGGAATTTCCTGACACTAAAAACAATTAATCAATGGAACAACTTGCCTTCCAGAGTGATTGGTACTCCATTGATGGAGGAAAAAAATGGTCAACCATTTATCTGGGATGGTATAAGGACCTCTGCTTTAGTCAGGACATTGGACTAGAAAACTATCAAGGTCCCTTCCAGCCCTATGATTCTATGGTACTTCTCAACTTGCTTTAAACTTTGATATAGGAAAAGAATTTATTTAAATTTCATTCCCTGAGTTTCTGTCATTTATTGTCAAATGACAAAAACACATTGAGAAAGATAGACATTTCTTGGATCAATGACATTTTATCTACTTCTGTGGGGAAGAATGTAGAGAATGCAGATTCTACAGTATTGTTAGACAGCAATGGCAAGAAAATGTAATTTCTGATCAGAACTTAACAATGACACTTTAATGATTTGTTTATAGAAAGAAGATGAGATAAAGAAGAGATCATTTGTTGATTTTAAAAAAAGGTGATACTAAGTTATTAAGATTGTGATGAAGAGAGAAGTTCTGTCTGTCTGTCTGTCTGTCTGTATATATGTATGTATATATGTATGTATACAGTACATATATATAGCAATAGCACTTAGACTTATATACCACTTCACAGTGCTTTACAGCCCTCTCTAAGCAGTTTACAAAGTCAGCATATTGCCCCCAACAATATGGGTACTCATTTTACCAACCTTGGAAGGCTGGAAGGATAAGTCAAACTTGTGCCAGTCAGGATCAAACTTCTGGCAGTGGGCTCACCTTACTGATTCAGTTTGCTCTGATTACAAAGGGCTTGTAGTATAATTACCACAAACAAACAATGGTTTTCTGTCTGTGTGTGGTGGAAGGGGATGAGAAGTAAACCACTAGCATTTTTCTTTCTATAGATTACTTATTTGTCAAACAGATGGGTATTCCACATACATTCTCATCTTGCTCAGATAGCAAATGAAAGAACTTGCATAGAAGGTAACGGGTGAATTGGTCAGTTTGGGGGTGGGAGAAATCCATGTTGTCTTTTTGCTGGTCTGGACAAAATAAAGCAAAATACAGTTCCGAATGATAATGGCATGATAAAAAAATGCCCAAAGTGTTTGTTTTTTTATCTGCTTCAGCCAGAAACGAGTACTGTTTAGTCAGGTTTATGTGGAAAAGACCTTACTTCCAATCATCAATCCAAAACTGGCCCCAATCCAGCTAATCTTAATTGCATGCGGAAAAAAACTAAACCATCCTATGGTCAGCACTTTAGAGGGCATGAATTCATTTTAGCTATAGAAAGTGTAGATGCTTATTTGGTGCTTTAATGTATGAAAGACCATGCCCAAGAACAGTTTCAAACTGTTTTAGCAGAGCAAGTCTTATAATTTGGCAGAATGAAACAACTGTTTCAAACAGACACCACTGGATCCAAGACCTTCAGACTGGAGACATGATCATGCCAACAAATGCCAAGGATGGAGCAGAGAAGGCACATTTGACATTTTTCCAGATGTTTGATATGTCTTCAGTATAAAGTCCAGGACTCACATCAGTATAGGATAAAAGGGATAGCCATAGCTCTGTAGACTTTCAGCTTTGTGGAGATACAGATGTTGTGTTGATTAAGCACTCTAATATGCAGCTGTTCCAGTGCCTAGCTGGAATTACTGATCCTTGAGTCAATTTCTTAAACCACAGACCAGTTGCTCCAGTTGATGCTTTCCATGTGTTTACATTTGTTAACTAGGCACCATCAACATTGATTTCTGGTTTTACAGGCTTGGTATTTGGCATGGGCTAGTAAGGTACTTCAGTGTTATTCAATCTGATAGTCAGGCTGAAGAATATAGATGTATTTGATAATTTGTTCAACATCAACTGTAGATCATCTTTGCATGCCAGAAGTGCAGCAGAGAGGATTTCTTGAAGGACTTTCTGAGGTACTTTTTCCTTCAAATGATGAAGGTCAAAGAGAGCCATCCAAATTGGCACCTGATGTATACTTCCTTCTTTAGACCCTGGACACCATACGACAGCATGCAAGCAAAGAACACATTGAATATGTTTGGGGCTAACACTCAAGCCTCTTACTAACACTCTAAGGGCCGTTTCCAAAGGAGACAGAGGAGGAGAGGTCCCGGGCTTATGGAGCGAAGGAACTGGATGAGGCTGTTGGCAGGCCCAGAGGATGGGAGAGAGGCTTTTGGAGGAGTTGGTGGTGGCGGCAGCGTTCTCCAGGGGCAAAAAGGAGTGAGGCCTCTTTAAGGAAAAGGTGGAAGAGACAGGATCAGAAAAAGGAAAGGAGGCAAGGTTGTCGTGCAGGAATACAAGCTAATTTGAGGGATAATCCACATGGAGCTCCATTTCCATCTGTCCTGTTTGCCATTGTTCGCTCCCTAGAGACTAAAATGGAAGATCTGTAACTTGAGCTGGCCACAAAGAAGGTGTGTATATCGGAGGTGGTGACCCTTTGAGAGCTGTATGCAATGAAATTTCATTTTGATGTATGTCGATTGGTGTACTTTCAAAGTGACAATAAAGTTGTTGTTGTTATTATTATTACCCCATTGGAAATGACAAATGCAATTTATGTATCAATGTTATATAGAACTTGTTCCATCATTCTGTTGTGGAGTAGCTGAACTGACTTCAAAATCTCTTTAGGCATCCATAACGTCTTAGGATGATCCAGAGAGTTTCCTTTTTTACTGTTTACAGTGTCAAATGCCTTTGTCAAGTCAGTGAAGACAGAGTGAAGAGAGTTGTTCTTCTGGATGCAAAATTCCTAGAATATCCCGTCCGCTGTGCTTCATAAGCATGAAGTAAAGCATGCAAGAAGGAAGAAAAGGAGAAAAGACATGGACCTTTAACAATTGTGGGTTTGGCTGGTGCCATGAGAGCCCTCCCTTTGCCTGTGTCAATTTTTAACAAGGATCAATTATTCTTACCTCCTTAATCTTTTTAAAAAAAATCATTCTAAAATGTTAACTCTAATGTATTAATTTTATATACTATTTTATATCTTGATGTTTTATTGTATACTGCCCAGTGTTCCTCTTTGAGAAATAATCAGAAATATGATTACATAAATAAATAAACTTTTTGGCAACCCCCGTTTAAATACCACAACATAGAGTCAACGCCCTCATGAGCTTTTTGTTTTTTAAAATGTAGGTGTTTGGGGATGTAGGAAATTATCTTGTCTGTCCTTTTCATGGCGGGCAGTATTAAAAAGACAGTAGAAATAGACAACTAACAAGGAAGTGTTTAGACCTGAGTTTCATTCTTCTTTCTCCCTCCCACTCTCCCACACACACCACTGCCCCCACTGTGCCAGGCTTTAGCCGAAATCACCAAGTTAACAAAATATCCTTTCTGGCCACCTTACATACACTCTTCAAGACAACATCAGCATCCCCCACCTCAAACTTTTTTTGCAAGGGTAGTACCCTAACCAAGGGAAAATGAAAAGGGGTGCTTGTACACGAGCATGTGAAATTTAGGACTGATTGGATTGGCATCTTTACTATCAGTTTCCTTAGTAAGGCCTAGTATAGGCCTGAAGAGCTCCTGTATAAATTGTATTTTCCAAGGTTAATTAAGCTGTCTTGAGCTTCTGCATGAAGTGGGGGGACAAACTGGCACTTTGCAGCGTTTTCTGAAGCCTGCTGTCGACATTACAGTCCCTGCTGCTTTTAGCTGTATCGATCGGATGCCTGACCTGTAAAATCCTTGAGGGCGAAAAAGGCTGCAAGCTTACTGGAGCTTTCCATGGAAGCTTCAGGACAGCTTGTGTAGTCAAGTACAATTACCTGTCCCTCCAGGAGAGCCAATTAGTTCACAAAGAGCTGGAGCAGAACAAATGTTTGGTGTGTGATTTTAGAATCTTTACAGGGTGAAGGCAAGGGGGGACGGGGAGGGAGGGAGAGCTTTGTTCTCCTCATTCTTTTGTTTCTAATGGTATCATGATTGTCCAACTTGTGTGGCAATGTCTGTTTGTGTTTGTGTGTGTGTACGCGCATGCACACATGTGTCCTTGTATGTCTGCAGATCTCCAAGAATTTGGAGCTATTTAACATTAGACACAATTAGAAGAACAACAATAACTGGTAAAAAGAATAGTAATTGTAGGAATAATGGTTTTGTTCCAATCCCTGATGTGAGGAACACTTTACAACTAAAGAGCTGCTTGCTTACGATTCTGAAATGTCTGCAGAACTTCCTCAGGCTCTAACCTTTTGCTAATACTCACCTTGTAGACCTGACAACTAGGATTAGACTGTATCAATAACTGAAAAGAAAGCTAAAAGCTAGTCCAGTTTTCTCCTCCATACTTTGGGTAGAAAATTATTAGTATGATTTTCTAACATTTGGTGGTCAAAATAAGAACAAGGCACTAATAACCCTTTGAAATTCTCTACCAAATTTCTGGCAGAGAAATCAGATGGATTTTCAGAAATCAAACAAATTTTCTTTCATCAGATTGAATGAGAAAAAACCAGGAGAATGTCTTTATTCTGTCTTTAAACCAAATGCATTTCCCCAAACCTGAAGTTATATAATCTAAAATGGTACAGCTCAGATACTGGTCATTAAGAAATTTCTTAGTGGGGTAATAAATGATAAATCACCCGCAACTGCCTTTGCGGCTTTGAGTTTTGTCTTGTGGAATGAGATACCCAGTCTTTATCAAAAGTTTACTGTGACTGCATTCAATAATATTGTCCAATAGGTGGCATTATTCCATATTCTTATTTCTTAGATTCTGTTATTTTTCTCTGTGATGTTCTTTGGAGAAGTTTCTGAAAATTTCAGGCCTGTAATGGAAACTTGTGGCTCTGAAACAATTTTCATATCATTAATAAAAGGTTGTCCCTTTCAGCTAGTACAATCTGTAGCTTTTAGTGTAATTAGAAATTATTCATAACTTAGACATCATGTTCTAATGCATGCTAAATGTTTCCTCTTGTTCATTTTGTTTTATCTGTAATCATAATGATCCTTGGATTGCACTGACTTTATGAAGGCTATCAAGCAATTACTATAGCTAACAGTTATCCAAATTTGGATCACACATCTCATATGTCTCACTTGGTGATAAAATACTAAAAAAATAGTGAATGTCTTTCTGTGGAATAAATATCTTAATAATCAAAATCATATAAGAGTAGACAACTAGCATTAATCTTGAGATAAATACACTGATTGGTAAGAAAATGAGGTAGAAATCACTAAAACAAAATCCTGTACAGGTATCCATTCAAAATCACAGTAATGCAAAACAATGAAATGTATGTTATGATACCACACTGCCTGCTTTCACAAATTGACAAACTTGCATGCAAATATATTTTATATCCAAATATAATAAGGGATGGAATTTGTGTCATGACACATATTTTATCACTTTGTCCCCCCTTGTCTTCCAATTGCAACTTTAACAAATGAAGGCAAACATATGTATCCAAGGATAATGTTGCAGGATCCAATCTGGGTCGGTCACCAGGACCAGAGGTTTTGTCTTCTGAGTTTTCGGACTTGTGTTGGAGCCCATCTTATTGGCAAATATGTAAGAAATGAACTTTGATTCTGCTATATAGTATATATGGCTTGCAACTTTTACTATGAAATTAATGAATTAATAAATTACTTCATTAACAACTTTCTGTTTTTTTAGTAAAACCAGCCTTTGGAAGTAGATGTCCCATGTGCTCCATAATCAGAAA
Organism: Crotalus tigris; assembly: GCF_016545835.1. Classification (NCBI taxonomy): domain Eukaryota; kingdom Metazoa; phylum Chordata; class Lepidosauria; order Squamata; family Viperidae; genus Crotalus; species Crotalus tigris. The sequence goes on along the minus strand of NW_024096781.1, from coordinate 16,974 downwards.
ATAAGTAAGTCCTCCTCTCCCTTAGCAATCAAGAAGTTGGTGGTAGTGATGGAAAAAAATAAAGCAAGACTTAAACTTGTGATACTAAATACATTTTGTCCATCTTGTTATTCTTCAAATTCAGATTGATTTTCCAAGAAAGCTTCAAATCCTGATAGATTCTGGTTGGAAACTTAATAAATGGTGCCATGGTGTGCAAATATATCTTCCCATTGAGCCTGTAGAACACTCAGTGAAAATTGAAGTCATAAATGATAGACTCTTATATTTTGAGCCAATTTGTGAACAAGCCAAGCTCTTCTGTTCACTATTTGTAGCCATAAATAATATGAGTTCTTTATTTGGCTTTCCCTTTGCCCTTCCCTTTAGAATTGGGATGGATTGGCTTCATATCCAGAATTTACATACTCACTGGGACCAGAAATGCATTACATTGACTTTCAGGAGTGCTATGCTCCCTGCATGCAAGATTTGAAACTTTCTATCCTGGATTTCTTGCAAATTTATCAAAAGGATTTTAGGCTGTGGCTGCCCTGAATCCTTTCTTCTCTCCTCTATTCAGTTCAGTGTTGCACAGTCTCTTGTCTTGGGTCCTGCTTTGGAATATTTTACTTTTTCCCTGGGAAGCCACAGTACTCTGTTACTTCATCAGCTGCATATCCAATCACACCAGACCATTTGAGATTCCTTGGTTCAAAAATTGTCCTGTCATGCACTATTTTATCCAACTGAAGGTTACACGCAGAGTTTTAATTTTATATAGATTTCCTGACCTCCTTTAGAGGTCAGGAATTACCGCTTATAAGATAATATGTCAGTTGACTTGTTCTGAGCTTTCCTACACTCTCTGCCATTCCTCTTTTACAGTTATGTATGTTTGCTTTCCTTTGCCACAAAATAAATATGGTGAGATAAGGACAAAGATGTGGCCAGGACAATAGTTGACATGCCAGTGCTTATACTTCTCCCAGTGGCTGGCCACTGCAAGGTGTGTTAGTCACCTAAAACTTATAGCTTGAGAGGCAAAAGGAATTATCTCCCCCATTTAAGATTCTAGTTAGTATCTTTATGGAAAAACTTAGAATCTTGACCTGTAGTGATCTGACTAACAACTCACAAGTCTTATATGATCACCTATTCATCTATTTTATTCTTTTATCTTCTTCTTTTTCTAATTTCCTCAACTTGGTCAATTCACTTTTTTTCTAATCCATCACCCACTTGCGTCACCTCCCCAAAATATGTGAGTTTCTGATTTCTGATCATACAAACTTTATCTGGTGCAGGATTGATCCACTGGTTTTTCTTGTAAACCATGTTAGTCAGTTTCTCAATACATATAAACAATTCTGTCTTTCTCTAATCCCATTTATAAAAGAATTTAGTGTAGTCCTTCAGTTTTTCTTTAATCTCATTTGCTTCTATCAGATTTCTCCCAAGATTACTGGAAGGTGTACATTTTTATGATGATGCTCTGATCATCTTTTTTTTTATTAAAAGTTGTTGAATTTTACAAAGCAAATCCCTTCCCCAAACCCCCCACCCTCCCATGCCCTCCCCCATCTCCCCAAACCTCCCATACCCCCCCTCAACCTTCCCAGAGCTGAGTACAGGCTTAATTAAAATTTTTCAAAGAAAATAAAAAATAAAAAAAACTTAAAACACATATAAATCCTAAACAAATCTAAATACATTAAATTGAACAAAATATCTTCTCTAAAAGATAATAATTGCAAACATTAAACACACATTATAATATACTCTAAACCTTTTCTAATATTGTACTTATATTATTATCCATCATTCTATAAAGAATCCCCAAAACACAAATTTAAACATTACTTTCTTTAAATATCTATACCTACAATATAAAATCTAATCTCCCTCTTTCTTTACTCTAGAACACAAAAATAAGCATATAAACATTCATTATACCATCAAAACTGGATACCCATTTAAATAATTAAACTAAATACTTATATTTAAACTTCTTACTAAAATTTTCATTCAATCTCCATGATCTTCTCTCCTATCAATAAAAAAAGGACTTAAAAAACATATAAATCCTAAACAAATCTAAATACGTTTAATTAAACAAATTAACTTCTCTTAAACCAATCTTTAAACAAACTATAATATACTCTAAACCATTGTCCATCATTTTATAATATACTCTAAACCTTTTCATATCATACTTATATTATTACCCCAAAACACATATTTAAACATTACTTAAAACATTAAAATTCCCTTATACCTGTTTAAATCTTTACCAATAACAAATTCCTCCACAATAAACACATTCCTTCTCTTGTCCATAAATCTCTTAAAGGTAATTCCAAAAAGTTTGTAAATCTTACTTCTCCCACAATTCAATAGTCTTCTGAGTACTTAAACTAAGTACTTAAACTTAAACTTGTTAACTAAAATTCATTCGATCTCCATAATCTTCTCTCCAATAGCCAGTTCCATCCACTATAAACACAATCCTTATCAATCTCTCTTGTCCATAAACCTCGAAAAAAATGCTTTAAAATCTGCCCTTGAAGATAGCTCCAAAAAATTTGTAAGTCCTGGTTCTCCCACAAGCTCAGGAACCAATAGCTGTGAAGCTTCCTTAACCTCCTTCTTCTGTTGGTCTTTCTCTTTACGTTTATATGTTGCACGAGTTGTCCTCTGCTCTTTCATCTCGACTTGTTGAGGCCCCTCAGACTGAAATTTCCCCTTTTTAATTAATATAGGCTCTTCACACTGCAATTCTGCCCTTAAAGGTTGCTCCAAAGAGTTTATAAATCCTGCTTTTCCCGCAGATTCAGGAACCAATACTTGTGAAACTTCCTTGACCTTCTTCTGTTGATCCTTTTCTTTACAATTATATGTTACACAGGTTGTCTTCTGCTCCTCCATCTCTACTTGTTGAGGCCCCTCAAACTGAAGTTTCCCAATTTTCATAAGTGTAAGCACTTCAGACTGCAATTCTGCCTTTTTATCTTCCAAAGCTTTGAACGTGGTAGATGGCGATGAGCATACCCCCAGGACCGAAGTATAAAAGTCTTTTGCTTTAGAAACAATATTAAGACTATAAGGTATCCCCAGGTAACTCACCACCATTCCAGTCGGAACGTCCCATCTAAACAAAATTTGTCTCTTTTTAAGTTTGTCTGCTAAAAAAGCAAACTCCTTTCTTCTTCTTAAAATTTTAGATGGGATCTCCTTTAAAATTATAACATCTTGTGAAGCAATTTGAAACCTCTTCTTATAAAAAGCTTGTATAATTTCATTGCGCAGAGATCTTTTCCCAAAGTAAATTACCACATCTCTTGGCAAATTCTTTTGCTCTGCCACCACAGAGTTAACTCTAAATGTCTGTTCCATTTCACTAAGTATTTCCTCTTTTTCTCTATTCAAAATCACAGCAAGGTCCTTTGCAACCATCTCTCTCAGATCTCCTTGCACAGACTCACCCAAACCTCTGATTCTTAAGGCATATTCCATTTGTTTATATTGAAGCATAAGAATTTCATCTTGAAAATTTTTCATCTCTTTTTCCATAGTTTCAAATTTTCCCTCCACCAATTCTACTTTTTCTTCTACCTCTTCTACACAAGAATTCAACTTTTCAAGAACAGAGGCAACACCTTTTAAAGCCAAAACTATCTCTTGCCTCAAAGTCTTATTGTTTTCCTCTAAAATCTCTTTCATTTCTCCCCTAATTTGAACTACAACGTCTCCCATCATATCTTGCAAATCCTTCACCATTGTTGACTGTGCCAAGGAAGAAGGTGAAGCTATTAATTTAGGTTGTTGCACTGATGATAACACCAAAGAAGAAGCCACTTTAGGAGCTGTAGGGATTACTGGACACTTTGGAGCCATCTTAAAAAAATCTTTACTCCTTGGAAATTGCAAAAATTAAGCAGAGGGAAAAAAAAGAAATTAACTTCATAAAATCAAAAAAAAATATCCTTCAAAAGGAGATCATTATAGTAAAGAGAAAGGAGTTCAAAAAAAAGAAAAAAAAGAAAGAAGAAAAAAATAATTAAATAGAAAAAATCCATTCCATTTTTTTAAAAATACAAAAAATACAAAAAAACAAAAAAATTAAACAAAAATAATAATACTAACACTCCATTCCAATCATTAAAAAAAACAAAAAAAAAGGAAAAAGAAAAAGGGAAAAAAGAAACACCAAGAAGCCTGCCGGTCACCATTCTACCTTCCGGGAAAAAAAAACCCCGAGAGGCTTGCCGATCGCCATTTTACTTTCCCTTTCAACAAAGGGAAAAAAAAAAGATAAAAAGAGGGAATATAAAAGTAAAAATAAATCTTTAGACTTAAAATCCAAATAAAATCAAAGAAAGCAAAAACTAAATCCTCTACTCAGCTCTGTCCGCTTCTAAAAAAAACTCACCAGTTAACTTTAATCGCAGAGGTGGTTGCAGCGGACAAAAGCAGCTGGGAAGCAGAGACAGTCTGAACTCCGTGGGAGCACTCCTTTCGCCCCCCCCAAAAAAAAACTTTGGGGGAGCATAAGAGGCTCTACCACTATTCAGACAACTCTCTACCCCCCCCCCCTTTGCCCAGGAGGGGGTTTTTGAACCGCTGAACAGCTGATGTCCGCTGTTCATAGTGATTCAAACACTTACCCAGGAGGACAGCTACAAAGTAGCCGCCATCGCGCGCGCAGATCCACCGGAAGTGATGCTCTGATCATCTTAAAAACACTTAATACCAAGTATTGGTCTGAATTACATGATTTCTAAAATGGTTTCCAACTTTTATATTCTAAGATTTTTAGTTTCATGTCTATTGTCTATTTGATTTTAGTGTTATCCATCTGACATTACCTTTATGTAGATTCTGCATTTATGTTGTTTGAAACAAGTATTGGCAGCAAAAAGTGTTCTTCATAAAATTCTGATGACCTATCTCCTGCATTGGTAAATGCATTAGAATAGTTACCTGTTTTCTAAAATTATTTTCCTGGCCCAGGATCACACTCCTATTGCCTTGGTAGTGGTTTGTCCTTCAAGAATATTTCTAAGTGTTCTACCCAAACTCATTAAAATGTAAGTCAAATCTATGCACTTTTCTTGACAACCATACTGAAATAGTTAGCAAGTGCCTTAACCTGAGTTTGATTTTGAAGCTCTATCTCATAAGCTTCTTTCATCTCTGGCCTTGTCCCCATTGTGAATTGCTCTTGATTCTCCCTCCTCTTTCATTATTGCTAACAAGGGTGATCTTAGCAGAAGTTTCTTCTTCTCCTAGTCTTATTTTCAGTCATCAGAACTAATGAGAAATTTGCCATATGAAGATAGTAATATCCCAGGATCAAACATAAGTCTTTCAGAAGTAATATTCCCAGAGATCCTTTGTGTAGGTTGGAGTGAATGCTCCCAAATATTAAAGAAATTGATTTAAGTGACAATGAAAACAACTCTTGTTGATTTAGAAATTCCCAAAGATATATGTGTATATGACTACAATGCCCTCACATGCTGCCATGTCTGTTACAGAGGTGCCCACAGAATGCAGTCCCATTGAAGTAATAAGGATGCAATATTAATGTGTTTTTTTATTAAATATTACTTGGATATTATATGTATAACTGTGTCTGTTTTCTATTTGAACCATGATAGCAAAAATCAAGTTATGAGTTCTTTTTTATGACCATTTTACAATATTTAAGAATTTATGAAATATTTCTAACAGAATTTTTCCAAATATTATATGGACATATTATTTTAAGGATATAGATATTGCTCTATGAACCCATAATGATCTATAAAACAAACATGTACCAGATAACACTGATGAAATCAGGCTAAAGTAATGCATGTCTCACTAAACCTTTTGTAACTGGAAGCTACCTTTAATAGTATTATAGTAACCAATGCCTCCATGTAGACAGAATTTTTCTTTGTGATACAAAGTATGTAGGACTGCCATCACACTTGTAGGTGAAAACTTTTGGTTTTTTTCCCCAAAGTTAGCCTTTTTAAAAAAAATGGATTGCCCCATATTTTTTTAAAAAAAAGATCAATGATTTGAAGCCCACAAAAACAGATAAACATGCCCTGTCTTTTGTTCAATATCAAGATGTAAGATCTGGTTGAAAGAGAAGTGGGAATACAATGCTGCTGTTTTCATCATGTACTTCTCCTCAGAGCAAAACCACTGTCAAGAAGAGACTGGCCGGAGGGTTTTACATAAAGGATGCTATATACCAGGTCAAAATATTGCTAGTTGTTTTGCTCTGATTGGCAGCAGTTCTCCAGCTACCCAATCCATTGAACCCAGACAGGTCAGGGAATCCAATTCTTGGGCTTACAGACACTTTCTCCCATTGAGGTATCTTTTCTTCTTGAGGACCCATTCTTTAAAGGGCCCTAAGAAACAAGAAAATAACTTTGCTATTTGCAAAGAATCTTTTTCACATCAGCTTGTCTGGTATAGAGCATCATGAAATATTTGGCGGCTTATTTTAGAACATGTGATCTATTTTCATACATACCATGTTGAACCTGAAAGTATGTAGGAATTCATTTGTTTGCATTTTAATCTAACTTACCGAAACAGAAATGCAAACTGGATGCAATCATCCTTTCATCATCACACTTTTCTGAATTTTGTGATGCAAGATTCTGAGAGTGGGATGGGGAATTAATGCACAGATTCGGGGAAAATAAATGTTAAAATAAATATCTTTGAACTTGAACTGAAAGTGTTTAGCTCATATCTCACATGCTAGAGCAGGAGTGCCAAACTGGCTGCCCACGGGCTGGATGTGTCACACGCAGGTCACACCCATCCCAGCTCCACAAAGGCAAAAAAATGTCACGATATATCACAATATCTCCTGTGACCCAATCGAGTTTGACACCCATGTGTTAGAGTCATAAAGTAATCAGCATGTGCCTATAGGTGCTACAGATCCATTGACATCACATCACATAGCATTTTCTTCCATTTTGTTTATTGTGGGTTAGTTTTGCTTCTATCAGATTGAGTTTAACTTTCACTAGATCTTTTTCCATGTCCTTCACCAAGTGTTTTTTTTTTAAGCTCTACTTTCCAACCCTTAAGACTTGATTTCTAGAGCAATCAGGAAGGAAGTTATAAAGTAGCCTTGCAGCAGATTTGTCCAAACTACCGTTTTTGATGCTTTTAATTTCATCAGCTACCACATGTTGCTTGCAGCTTCTTTCACTCTCTGCAAAAATCACATTTCCACAAACATTAAATCTCCACAACACAAACTGTCACTACTCAAAACTTGCTAGAAGACACATCTCTGTTCTGTTCTGTGCAGATATTGCAGCAATACTTCAATGGTTTCAGGTATTTCACAGGGACTGAGATCCTTAATATTTGGTGTAGATAATGCATTTGGAAAAATCTTTAACAGCAATCATTTTATAATAATAATAATAATAGTAAAGTTGGAAGGGACCTTGGAGGTCATCTAGTCCAACCCCCTGCTCGGGCAGGAAACCCTACACCATTTCGGACAAATGGCTGTCCAGTCTCTTCTTAAAAACTTCCAGTGTTGGAGCATTTACTGCTTCTGGAGGCAGGCTGTTCCACTGATTAATTGTTCTCACTGTCAGGAAGTTTCTCCTTAGTTCTAGGTTGCTTCTCTCCTTGATTAGTTTCCACCCGTTGCTTCTTGTCCTGCCTTCAGGTGCTTTGGAAAATAGCTTAATTCCCTCTTCTTTATGGCAGCCCCTGAGATATTGGAATACTGCTATCATGTCCCCCCTTGTCCTTCTCTTCGTTAAACTAGACATACCCAATTCTCGCAACCGTTCCTTATATGTTTTAGCCTCCAGTCCCCTAATCATCTTTGTTGCTCTTCTCTGTACTCTTTCTAGAGTCTCAACATCTTTTTTACATCGTGGTGACCAAAACTGGATGCAGTATTCCAAGTGTGGCCTTACCAAGGCATTGAAGAGTGGTATTAATACTTCACGTGATCTTGATTCTATCCCTCTGTTAATGCAGCCTAGCACTGTGTTGGCCTTTTTGGCAGCTGCAGCACACTGCTGGCTCATATTTAAGTGATTGTCTACTAGGACTCCGAGGTCCCTCTCACAGTTACTACTATTGAGCATGGTGCCACCTATGCTGTACTTGTGCATTTGGTTTTTCTTGCCTAAATGTAGAACCTTGCTTTTTTCACCATTGAATTTCATTTTGTTAGTTAGTGCCCAGTGTTCAAGTCTGTCCAGATCCTTCTGTATCTTAAGCCTGTCTTCTGGAGTGTTGGCTATTCCTGCCAGCTTGGTGTCATCTGCAAATTTGATGAGTTCCCCATCTATCCCTTCATCCAAATCGTTGATGAAGATGTTGAAGAGTACTGGGCCCAGAACAGAGCCCTGGGGCACCCCACTACACACTTCCCTCCATATAGATGCAGTTCCATTGAGGACCACTCGCTGAGTACGGCCGGTCAGCCAGCTACGGATCCATCTGGTGGTGGTTCTGTCTACCCCACATTTTTTATCTTGTCAAGTAGTAGGTTGTGATCTACTTTATCAAATGCCTTACTGAAGTCAAAGTAAATTATGTCCACAGCATTCCTCTGATCCACTAATTTTGTCACTTGGTCAAAGAATGCAATAAGATTTGTCTGGCATGATCTATTTTTGACAAACCCATGTTGGCTTTTAGTAATGACTTTGTTTGCCTCTAGGTGTTCGTTGATTCGTTGTTTGATTATCTTTTCCAGGATCTTCCCAGGTATTGAGGTCAGGCTGATAGGTCTGTAATTTCCTGAATTTTGAAGCAAGATTCAAGATTCCAGACCATAAAGGAGCACTGGTAGTATTAATGATAGATGTACATTTCAATAGCAACGCTTATGCTGCTTTTTTTGTTAGAGGCACCACACCAGAGTTTTAAAAGCTGAGGTAGCCTAGTTGATTGATTGTTATTAGCTGCGGCAGCTATTTTATGTTCTTGGACAATGGTCATGAGTTATTTAAATTATTGAACTTCATCAAAATAGATAGTTGCCTAAGAGTCATTGGTTGTGAATACCTTGATCTTGTCTTTATTGATAGTTGAGCCATATGGAGTTTTTATATTAGGCTTCTCTTTCACTGTCTGCAAAAATCACATTGGATCCACAAATATTAAATCTCCAAAACACAATCTTTCAAATAGAAGAGCCATGGTGGTGCAGTGGTTAGAATGCAATATTGCAGGCTAATTCTGCTGACTCCTAGCAGTTCAATTCTGACCAGTTCATGGTTGACTCAGCTTTCCATCCTTCCAAGGTCATTAAAATGAGGAGCCAGGTTGTTAGGAGCAATATGCTGACTCTCTAAACCACTCAGAGAGGGCTGTAAAGCACTGCAAAGCGATGTATAAGTCTAAATACTATTGCTATTGCTATTCAAAACTTGTTAGAAGATACATCTTTTTTCTGCTTTGTGCAGATGTTGCAGCAATACTTTAAGGATACATATTTGCCTTAAAAGAGCACTTAAGGCATCAATACAGTACTGCAAGGAAGGTCCGGTTGAACTCAATTATCAGAAAAATATAATCATGGCATTTGCCAAAGGCCCAAGAGTTACTTCAAGATCATATATGGTCACAAGATTGAGCACAACTCCTCTTTCAAATATCTGAGGGTAATCTTCCTTTCTGCTAGCAGAAATCTCTCAGGAATTATGTTGCTGAAAATGCACAGAGGAGATTAACTGCCATCCATAAATTCCTTAAGCCAAGATGTGGCAACTACTGTATATACTGGTAGCACCATTGGAAGCCAGGTCAATAGCCCAACTTCTTTATGATGCCCAGCTGGGTCCCATTCTCCAATTTTGTATCATTATAACTTATACAAATCCAACATCCTAAGATCAGCACTTCAAGTCTCAAATTGTGTTTCTAATGCCACCCTATAACTGCCACCCATGAAAGTGGAGGCTAGAGTACAAGTGACCATATTCATTTACTGGCTCAAATTATTCTTTATTTCCTTTTGGCTTGCCCATTAACTATGAGGGATAATTTTCAATCCACACGGAAACAGGCAGTGGCAACGAAAATGTCATTCTTGGGCTTTTCTCCAGGTGTTCTATTCATCATGGTATACAATCAGGCCAAGACATTCATTAAACAGCCTGTAGCAAATATGGAGTGCCCAATTAGCTCTAGCCAGGACCTCAGCCGTATTGCCAGTAAAGCAATAGGTTCTCTCCCTCCTCGTGACATACTTAAGTAAACTTAAAGTCCCTAAATACTAGAGAGTATTGTCATGCCCTCCCCTCAGCTGTCCTTGAAGACCAATTCAGGAAGATTCCTCACCCAGAGATATAATGCACCTGTGACTCTGGGCACAAAGAAACAACAGAGCATAGACTTCTTCAGTGCTTGTATTACAGAGACATTCATATTAGCCTCATCTCACCATTATTAATAGCCAGGACAATTCTACATCTCCCTGGTGCTTTCAGATAACAATCGTGTTACAACATACAATGTTGCCAGATTCTGCGCAGCAGCAGCAGCATTCCAAATTTGTGGGATTGTGACCTGCCATAAACTAGGCCTAATGAGCACCTAGTACACAAAATAGTTCATATATCAAATATAAATATAGTCTTTCATATGCTAACTTTTTATGCTCCTCTACAATCTAAGACTCGTCTCCTTTCTTTAGATCGTTAGAAGATTTTATGAATACATTCTGCTTTTCAAGTTTTCTTTACGACTGATGTATCTTCTATGTTTTTTAATTGACTGAACCCTACCTCCTTATGCTGAGCTTTGACTGTAATAAAGATTTCTTTTGATTAGATCTGTGATGACTTTATCTTGTCCAAAATTGACTGCTGATTGGTAAGGACTTTCCACATGACTACATCAATCACGATATTGAACAACAAGAGGAAAGTAGTATAGCCTTGTCTCCACGGTAATCATGGGGAGGGTTTTGGACATTTGGACATTAACATAGACAGAACTTTGTGATCCATATGTATCTTTTGCAGGAGTTGTCATTTTAACCAGTACAATTTCTGAAGTGAGAAATTTCCATAGCATTGGTCACTGGACACCATGAAATGTTACTACAAACATAATGTATACCATACAAACATGAATAATACTGTTGAAAAATGTTTGCAAAATATTTATATTGGAATGCACATCAAAGAAAAGTATATACTGTAAATGCAGGTGAAGAAATGGACTTGAAAATGATTTATTTTATTATGATAATATTCACTTTTAAAAACTTGCAAATGAATATACAAATGGGATGAAACAATTTTAAGAGCAGAAAAAACATGGAAAAAATCTGAAGGTGATAAGATTTGTCAGTTCCTATATTAGATATATCCAACATTCCTTATAACCATATTTGCATGAAATCCTGTGTACCATTAATAGTAATCTTACTGTTGATAAAATGCTCAGAAAACTCTGGATTTCCCTGGAACCTAATTTGAACATCACTGAAAATAAAAATGCCCTCAGCATTTAGGAAGAGTGAGCAAGAAAAGAAAAGAAGAAAAGAAAAGAAATTCTGATTAATAATATTCTTCTATTAATGGAGTCTTTGGCAAAGTGAAATATGGAGTGGCCATTTTCTTTCTTCTGAGGTCTGAATCTGAAGAATGGGTATAAAATTAGGCTGATCTATTTACTGTCACTGATTTATCTCATGGGGTTGTGTGAGATAAAAAAGGTGACACCATGTATGTCACACTTAGGTTTCGTATATTGTCTGCCAATTATCAATAATGAGATTTTGTTGAGGAATGCCAATCAACTAGTTCTACTGACTCAAAATACCAATTGTAATAATCAAGCTCTCTGTTTCCTTCTATTATTTTAATTTTTCCACATCATTAAAGACTGGATGCAATTGTGGGGAAAATAAATGATAACTATTAGTAACAAGCTAGGTCAAGCTTTTTTTTAAAGAAAACACAGCAGTGTGCAATTATGACGATCAAGATAAGATTAAATGAGAGACTAGAATCTTGTAAACCAGTGGTTCTTAACCTGGGCGATATCGTTCCCCCAGGGGGCGATTTCATTTTACAGGGGGGCGATAGAACGAAAAGGAGCAACATGGGGGCGAAGGAACAAAAAGGGGGCGATATGGGGGCGATGGAGCGAGAAGTTTTGGGGACGCTTTTGAGACTTTTTCGTACAGTGAAGGTGGTTTTCAAAAGGAAAGTTTGGGAATAAAGCAGAACTCTTGAAACTTGCATCATTTCAAAATGAACTTTTATTGGCAGGTACAGACAGCAGGAAAGCTAGGCAGGATCTGAGGGCTTCCTGCCCAAATCAATAGGTGAAATCTGTAAAATAATAACCCCACCCCCAACTGTCCATCCGGTCAGTTCAAACAGGCCAATCCATAGGTGTCAATGAACTTATGGGAAGTTCATTGACACCCATAAGGCGCCTCTCTCAAAGTTGTTAGGTCCTCGCTGTTTCCTCCCTCCGCATTGAGACAAGGCAGATGGCCACGAGGCATTCCTTTCACATCCCAAAACAGATAGAGAAAGCATTCTACATGCACTACACAGCCCCCTGGTCTCCCCCCTCCCCCCACAGGAGAATGGCAGAATCCAAACAGCTTAAACACAGAGAATATAGGGAATTAATAATTGAGGTTTCTGATAGATATAGTGAAATGGTGTAAGGGAAAAATGTGTTATCCAGGTAGCATATGGATGGACTTGTACTTCTACTGCAAATTTCACAGGTTTAGTTGCTATTTGTGGCACACAACTTAAAGCAAGTCAGCCTATATCTGTCAAGTACAAATCTTTCCAGATTAGTTTTATTTCATGTTTTGATCAAGTAGCAAGGTTGGGAGAAGGTTATCACACATCTTGATTTCAATAAAACAATTGAGAAAGTAGTCTATGATATATTCTGATTAGCAAGCTAAGTAAGCATAGGTTGGATGGCATAACAGTTAAATGGATAGAGATCTGTCTTGGAAAAGATGGCAGTGAAGCTGAGGCAAACAGCCCAGGGGCTGCTGAACTGCCTGGCAGTCATTAGAAGCTAGCTATATTGATTTTAGTGGTCCTTCCATCCTGCAGTTGGAGTGCAGGAAGCTTCAGAAAAACAAAAACATCCATTCTTCCCACCTCACAATCAGCAGTATTCTATCTTCACTGGATGACTCCACTGGATGAAAAGCATAAAGCATCCATACTCATACCCTAGTTACATAGATCAGGGTACTAAAGAATCAAAATGCTAGAAGAATGAGGAACAGCTACAGGGCTGAATCCTGACAGCAGTTCTAGAATTTTTGCCTACCCATAACTGGAGAAAGGATGCAATTGCCAAAGGAGCTAATATTCTATCCAGCCTCAACTTGCTTACAACTATGGTGAATGATATTTGGCACCATGTCGGAGATCAGTCCACCAATATAAATTGGAACATTCACCAAATAGTGCGGGCTAAAATTTATAACATCTCAGAGCTGGTGATGATCTGGAATTCGTCCCTGAATTTTCAGGAGACTTGGTTCTTCCTATAGAACAGAGTTGCTGGTGCAATGAACATCAGTGGAATTAAGGCAATAGGAGAAACTCTTCTTCAGGGACTTATGGGCATTGCTGTTACTACCAAGAATCTCACCAGCATCAACCATTGTCAATGAAGCAATTAGATGGATGTTAAAGTTCCGATTAATGAAACCAAATAAATCAGAACTGCAAGGCTTGAAGTTTTCTCAAAGCACATGTTTATTGGATACATAATATTGACACGGTCAAAAGTGAAGCCAACTCTAAAATTCCCCTTAGGGATTCAATGTAACTAAATGTAACAATTCCCTGCCCTCTACTATGCTATAGATCATGCTACCCAATAAAAGCAATTGGCGGGCTTCGTGAAACCTCTTTTCTCCACCTTCCAGCTCCTGTGGGAATGACCTTGGTTCCCACGGGACTGCTCCATGTTTAGTCCAGCAAAGCTGTCATTTTCTTCCCCCCTTATCCCCACAACCTTTGGCAATTCAGAATGACAAAGATGGCTTCAGTCAGATTCGTTTCAGAAGTTGACATCATCTGAGCATCTCCTCCAAGACTTGTCAAGAAATGGTGTCCTGTATCTCTCATTATAAGAACATTATTCTGTACCATCATTAAAAACATATACATGTTTTTAAAAATGTGGTTGTCAATGGTTGCTAATGAAACTGGAGTATGTATTATTCATATATTATTGACTTTGATGAAGAGATGGTGGAATGCTATTAAACTTTTGGGAAGACTGAAATTGACTGAGATAGTTAATACTTTAGAAGACAAAAAATGAAATCCAAAATTACCTTGATAAGGTTAGAAAAATGAAGTGAAAATAACAAAATGAAATTTAACAGAGACAAATGTGAAGATATTCACGTAGAAAACAGATGCATATATATAGAATGGCAGGTCCCTGGCTTGGTAATGGTAGTTGTGGAAAAGATATTGAAATAATAATTATTGCAAATCAATTATGAATTGCTGTTATATTTGCAAATAAGGCAAATATAATGTTAAAAATTTAGTTTCAAATTACGAGAAGTCTTAATTTCATTTTATTCTTTACTGTTCAGATGTCACCTCATATATAATAATAATAATAATAATAATAATCCCCCAGTGAGGCACTACCTTGACGTGGTTGTGGGGCTTGTGTACTCTGAGGAAGATGAGAGCTATGCCAGAGGTTCAACCATACTGGACAGGTCTCATCAGAGGAGTCAGACAAAGAGTGTCTCTCCCATAAAAAATATGGTGAGACGTAAATTGCAGAATGCCATACCGGCTCGGACGTCGCCCGGGTTAACAAGGTCCGCACCAGATATTGGAGTTCCTGGATATCTGGTGAAAAATGGGTTACAGGACTCAGGACTGTTGGCTGAGCAACCAGGGCCAGCAGCTGCAGAACTACTGGAAGAAAAGGTGTTTACCCGTCGCAGATACACAGTGATGGAAAACAAAGAAATAATGATCTGTTACTACAGATCAAGTCCAACAAGAAGAGGATATCTAAAACGAATGCACCAGTTCTGGAAAGAACAACATCCAGAATCAGAAATAACAGAACAGAGACTAGCAGATCAACGCCGATTTATAACACGAAATAAAATATTCACAGAAACAGAATTGGACGAACTGCAAAGGTTTACCCAGGGCAAAGAAATCAAAGCCTTACCAGAAGTAATTCAGAAGGTAGAGGCAAACCAGGGGGAGTTGGCAGTGAAGGAATCCAGCAGAGATATACAACTGTTCTCATTTGGAAACCAGGCACCTCTTCCTCAGGAAGAACAAAACCCTCTAACTAAAGAAATAAAAGAATTGAAACAAAGAATAACTGAGCATCTAGAACAGCACAAAAACAACAGAATAAGGCTACCTGCATTGAAGCTTGTTCCAAAGAAACAGCTAGCACAAGCATTAAAAGATGCAAATACTGCAATATCAAGTATAAGCACCAATTCACTGCAAGAAACAAACCAACTAATGTACAGCACAGCTGCAGTTATAACAGAATACCTGGGATGCAAAATCAACAAAAAAGAAAAACAAACAAACAGTGCACCAGAAAAATGGAAGGTTAGACTAGAAAATAAGATCAGCAAGTTAAGATCACATGCAAGCAAGCTAGAACAGATGAAAGAAAAGAAGCTGAAGAACAAGAAGACCAAAGAATACCTAATCAAGAAATACCACTTAGAAACAAGGAAGATCAAGGAAGCACTGGAAATAATAAAGCAACAAATAACAGCTATAGCCAGGAAAATCAGTAGATATGAAGCTCGAATTGCAAACTATAGGCAGAACCTCCAATTTCAATCCAATCAGAAACGTTTCTACCAATCCATCAATGGAGAAACTGCAAGAATCAGTCAGTACCTGACAAGGAAGAAACAGTGCAGTTCTGGAAGCAGATATGGGATAACCCAAAGAAATACAACAAGGATGTGGCTTGGTTAAAAGAGGTGGAGGCAAATAAAACAGAAGTTGAAATGAAAGAACTAGTAATAACAACAAAAATGGTAGAAAAAAGAGCAAAGAAAATCAAAAATTGGTCAGCACCAGGTGAAGATGAACTGCATGGGTTTTGGTTGAAACATCTAACTGTTATACACCCACTCATTGCCAAGCAGTTCAACAATATACTACAAGGAGGAGAAATTGAAAAGTGGCTAACAACTGGGAAAACCTACCTAATAATGAAAAATCCAGCAAAAGGGGCAACACCAGGCAACTACAGGCCAATTACCTGCTTACCAACAACTTTCAAATTACTAACTGGTGTGGTAGCTGATGCAGTACAACAGCATCTAGTTGAAAACAATCTCTTTCCACCTGAGCAGAAAGGAAACCGCCCCAATAGCAGAGGAACAAAAGATCAACTCCTAATAGACAAATGATCTTGGAAAACTGCAAGAGAAGGAAGACCAACCTGAATGTGGCATGGATTGACTACAAAAAGGCATTTGACTCTCTGCCACATGATTGGATAATAAAGTGCCTAGAAATAACAGGAGTCAGTAGAAACATCAGAAAATTTGTGCAAAGATCGATGGCACAATGGAAGACACAGTTGCAGATCAATGGTGAGAGGCTGGGAGAGGTTAATATCAAGAGAGGAATATTTCAAGGAGATTCATTATCACCATTACTATTGTTATTGCACTGTTTCCTCTGTCAACAATTCTGAATAACTCAGGTCATGGCTATCAAACATCAAAAACATCTGCCAGACTATCCCACCTCCTTTACATGGATGATCTGAAGCTGTATGGAAAAACATCATCTGAAATAGAATCGCTGCTCAACACTGTCCGTATATATAGCAAGATATTGTAATGGAGTTTGGCTTGGACAAATGTGCCACACTTACTATCAAACAAGGAAAAATAGTGAAAACTGAAGGAATCAAGATGCCCCACGAAAATAACATTAAGAGTCTGGATGAGGA